>NW_028270151.1:30753304-31050804 GCF_037043375.1 Chiloscyllium plagiosum | reverse complement strand
CCTGCTTGATATTAGTGAAAATGTTCCTCATCATTTACATTTGCAATTTACATTTAATTACTCAAGCTCAGAGTATATGTGCTGCGAGATAATCTATACTGAAAGGATGGTGGAAATGCCATCATACATAGGGCTAAGGTGATCTAAAATGCACTTAAAATGTAAGAAACATTATCATTGTTCATACATATGTATGGAAATGGTAAATCAACACCTGAAGCAGGACTTTTGTTTTTTTCAGTAATCCAAAGATTAGGATAATTTCAAGAGAGCAAATTAAAAGTGAGGGTACTCAGTTCAACCATAAACAATATTACAGTATTTGAGATATTGCATAAGAAGCCACATTTCCACTTATTTGGAATGAAGGGCAGTGGCACTGAGGAGAGAAACATCTGAAAGTGTCAAAATCTGGAACACTCTCCAGTGACCAATAACCTGTATTTGTACATAGCTCTAGGTTTCATTTCCCACCTTGGTTGCTTTTAAATACTCTTCGAGCAAGTCACAGACAATATACAAAATACCAATTAGATTTAATAAAATAGATACATTCTCACATACAAATATAAATGCAGACACATTTATCCTGGCACAACATATACAGAGAAAAGCAAACTATGTGATGAAGGTAAATAGCTTTCCATCCCGTTTGCACTAATTTCCCCTGGGAACATTTATTGGTCACATTCATTTTACACATCATCAACCTGAGCATCCTTCTGGTCACTTGCGTTAAATCAAAACAGTCTCACAAGCAGCACAATAAACTGATGCACATAAAAAGAACGCTAATGAGTTTTAACTTCACCTAAGTAGGAAATGAGGATTCGTTCAAATAGCCCATAACATTTTAATTCAAGTCTCTACACAGCCAGCTTATTAAGGATAGGGTTAAGAAGAAAATTCACACCACTTCACAGAAAACAGAAGAAACTTTGAAACTAATTTAACTGAATCAATTCAGGAGAGCAAATTAGTTTACCTTGGGGCACCTTCTTTGCACATATTAACAATTATTAACATTCTAAAGTGCCTTGAAATAGATTACCTGCATCCCCCTGCACCATAGGATAGAGAAAATTAAGTTTTACATATTTTTAGCTAAAAACAACTTTTGGGGTGGATCATACTTTTTGTCTCCTTGTTATTACAGAATAAAACAAAAATTAACAATGTGACTAAGTTAAATCTTTCCAAAATTAATGCACTCTATTTCCGAGCACTGTACACTACCACAGAAACAGTATGATAAAAAAAGAAGCATCACATCCAGCTACAATCTGATTTGCAGGTCCTCTGGACAGACACGCTCAAGACGCTTTCTGCTCTTTGTTCCACCACCAAATTCCCAGCCAAAAGATGTGAAAAGCCATATCCTCAACAAGCAATAATAAATTAATCAGGGTGCATGTGTGGAGACAGAAATCAAATTAACAGGCTGTATATTATGTAGATATCAAGGTGATGGCTGCTACCAAATAGTGCCAACCAGAAACCCAGGATAAAGGAATAACTCAAGGCGCAGCTAAGCAATTTCATAGGGTGGGGTCATAGAGAGTGATGTTAGGGAACTGGCAACAAGGGCAGGGGAATAGGCTGTCTGCACATCAGCCTCCCATCTCTCTTCCTGATTTTACATCCTTTGAGTTTTACAATGAGAGACATCCCATCCTCCCCTTCCAGATCACAAGCTGACTGCACATATTTATTTGTCATGTACACTGCAGGTCAAAAGACCTGCCCTCCACTGTGTTAATGACAGAGGCAGCAACAAGAGGCCCTTAAATATTCATGTAAGGACCTTAATTAATGGCAGAGTGAAAAGTCCAGTCACAAGTCTCCCTTCCCCTCCGAGTTCCATGGAGGTGTGAAGAAGGTTGGGTTCAGGTACACAAGCATCCCACCTAATTTAATGCCCCGTCTGTCTCCAAAAACACAAGAGACATCATAAAATATCGCTTGTCGTTTCAAGCAGAGAACCTTGCATCATAACTGTTTTGCGAAAGAATAATCAACCTGAAATGTTAACCATTTTTATTCCCTACAAATACTGTTGACCTGTGTATTTCCAGCTTTTACTGTACTTATTTCAGATTCTCATATCAAGTTTTTTTTTCTGTAACAATAAAACAATATTAGCTCACACTCCAGCTGGAAGATATGCACTGAAGACAAAATAAAAATGAAAGGTAAATAAAAAGGTATCTTTCTACAGGAAATGCAAATATTTAAATAGCAGCTTGCCAAAGCAGCCACTGCAGAGCAGTTCATGATTCTAAATTCAATGACTAATAACATTTGGTTAAATCTGTGTGCAGCTTTCCACTTATAGACATAGAGTCAGAGATGTACAGCATGTACAGACTCTTCGGTCCAACCCATCCATGCCGAGCAGATATCCCAACCCAATCTAGTCCCACCTGCCAGCACCCGGCCCATATCTCCCCAAACCCTTCCTATTCATATACCCATCCAAATGCCTCTTAAATGTTGCAATTGTACCAGCCTCCACCACATCCTCTAGCAGCTCATTCCATACACGTACCACCCTCTGCATGAAAAAGTTGCCCTTTAGGTCTCTTTTATATCTTTCCACTCTCACCCTAAACCTATGCCCTCTAGTTATGGACAACTCGACCCCAGAGAAAATACTTTGACTATTTATCCTATCCATGCCCCTCATAATTTTGTAAACCTCTATAGGGTCACCCCTCAGCCTCCAGGGAAAACAGCTCCAACTTGTTCAGTCACTCCCTACAGCTCAAATCCTCCAACCCTGGCAACATCCTGATAAATCTTTTCTGAACCCTTTCAAGTTTCACAACATCTTTCCGATAGGAAGGAGACCAGAATTGCATGCAATATTCCAACAGTGGCCTAACCAATGTCCTGTACAGCTGCAACATGACCTCCCAACTCCTGTACTCAATACTCTGACCAATAAAGGAAAGCATACCAAACGCCTTCTTCACTATCCTATCTACCTGCGACTCCACTTTCAAGGAGCTATGAACCTTCACTCCAAGGTCTCTTTGTTCAGCAACACTCCCTAGGACCTTACCATTAAGTGTATAAGTCCTGCTTCATTAGTTTGAACCTCTTAAGAATAAAGTCACGTCGCATGATGAGAATAACGATAGCGTCCTGAACCAACATACTTATGAGCGCCATTGGGAATCCAAGCTGAACATACTGACAACTACATTTTTCCATTATGCCATCCAGTATATAAAGAGGAAAGGCGATAGCACAGGCAAGACAAGGGGAATCTGCCCGCGAATAAACAGCACTTGTGATTCTTAATAAAACTCTTAAACCAAAGTTGACAGTGAAAGGGAAGTTGGTATTCACATCTCATCATGCATTAATGTGTACCAAAGTGCAGAAATGAATGTTACCAGGTCCATGATTCACCTATTTTATATAATTATTTATGATACAGTGCTGCTACAGTTGGTCTTCATAACACCTATTTTGCAGAGTTGGCTACAGACCCAATTGGACAATTGGCAAACAGTGATGGTGTGATATCAGCTCAATGGATCTTTGTGCTGTAATGCCCCATCTATAGAAAACAACCTAAGACCATGATAGGAATTTTTTTGGTGTGTGGGAAGGAAAGGAGAACACACACAAAAAAGGTGAAAACAATCAACTAGAAAATTACTGAAAACAAAGTATGCTGGAAACCACAACAGGTCGGGCAGCATCCATGGAGAGAGAACAAGCTAATGTTGAGATTAGATAACCCTTCATCTGAGCTAAAGTTAAACTCAGGGGAGGCATGGTGGCTCAGCTGTTAGCACTGCTGTCTCACAGCGCCAGGGACCCGGGTTCAATTCCAGCCTCGGGTGACTGTGTGTGTGGAGTTTGTACATTCTTCCCATGTCTGCACGGATTTCCTCTGGGTGCTCTGGTTTCCTCCCACATTTCAAAGACATGCAGATAAGGTGAATTGACCATGTTAAATTGCCCATAGTGTTCAGGGATGTGGAGGCTAAGTGCTTTGGTCAGGGGTAAATATAGGGGAATGGGCCTGCGTGGGTTAGTCTTCGAAGAGTCGGTGTGTTCCTGTTTCCACACTGTAGGGATTCTGAGTCATTCAGACTCAAAACATTAGCTTGTTCTCTCCATGGATGTTGCCTGGCCTGCTGTGATCTCCAGCATTTGTTGTCTTCAGTACAGATTACAGCATCTGCAGTAATTTGCTCCTACGACTAGAAAGTTAATATTTCAATAAGTTTGTGGCCAAGCAGCTTTTTCTTGAAAATTCACATTCTTATTTTCAAATCCTTTCATCGCTCTGTTATCTCCTATGACTTCACAGTCCTCAGATATATCTTCACCCCTCTATTCTGGCCCCTTGCACATTCCCAATTAAAATTGCTCCAGGGTTGGTGGCTGTGCTTTCAGGTACTTAAGCCCAATGTTTTGGAGTTGCCTTCCAATATCTCTCCACCTCTCTATTTCACTTTCCTCCTTTAAGACACTTAACATTTAGCTATTTTAATTAGCTTTTGCCCATCAGATCTAATATCTCTTAGTGTGAACTGATGTCATACCTTTGTCCCCGAAACATTGGAGACTGAGGGATGACCTTATAGAGGTTTATAAAATCAAAAGGGGTACGGATAGGGTGAACAGCCATGGTCTTTTTCCAGCAATGGGGTGTGTGTGTGTGGGGGGGGGGGGGGGGGGGGGGGGGGGGGGAGTCAAAAACAAGAGGACATAGATTTAAGGTGAGAGGATTAAGATTTGAAAAGGACTTGAGGGGTAACATCTTCATGCAGAGGGTGGTGCGTGTATTGAACAAGCTGCTAAAACAAGGGTGAAAGTAGTACAATTATATCATTTAAAAATAATCTTTGATGGCTATTAATAGGAAGGGTTTAGACAATAGACAACAGGTGCAGGAGTAGGCCATTCTGCCCTTCGAGCCTGCACCACCATTCAATATAATCATGGCTGATCATCCTTAATCAGTATCCTGTTCCTGCCTTATCTCCATAACCCTTGATTCCACAATCCTTGAGAGCTCTATCCAACTCTTTCTTAAATGAATCCAGAGACTGGGTCTCCACTGCCCTCTGGGGCAGAGCATTCCACACAGCCACCACTCTCTGGGTGAAGAAGTTTCTCCTCATCTCTGTCCTAAATGGTCTACCCCATATTTTTAAGCTGTGTCCTCTGGTTCGGCACTCACCCATCAGCGGAAACATGTTTCCTGCTGCCAGAGTGTCCAATCCTTTCATAATCTTATATGTTTCAATCAGATCCCCCCTCAATCTTCTAACCTCAAGGGTATACAAGCCCAGTCGCTCCAGTCTTTCAGTGTAAGGTAATCCCGCCATTCCAGGAATTGACCTCGTGAACCTACGCTGCACTCCCTCAATAGCCAGAATGTCTTTCCTCAAATTTGGAGACCAGAACTGTGCACAGTACTCCAGGTGTGGTCTCACCAGGGCCCTGTACAGCTGCAGAAGAACCTCTTTGCTTCTATACTCAATTCCTCTTGTTATGAAGGCCTGCATGCTATTAGCCTTCTTCACTACCTGCTGTACCTGCATGCTTACCTTCATTGTACAAGAACACCCAGATCTCTCTATACTGCCCCTTTACCTAAATTCATTCCATTTAGGTAGTAATCTGTCTTCTTGTTCTTGCCACCAAAGTGGATAACCATACCTTTATCCACATTAAACTGCATCTGCCATGCATCTGACCACTCACCCAACTTGTGCAGGTCACCCTGTAATCTCCTAACATCCTCATCACATTTCACCCTGCCACCCAGCTTAGTATCATCAGCAAATTTGCTAATGTTATTACTAATACCATCTTCGATATCATTAACATATATTGTAAAAAGCTGCGGTCCCAGTACTGATCCCTGTGGTACCCCACTGGTCACTGCCTGCCATTCCGAAATGGAGCTGTTTATCACTACTCTTTGTTTCCTCTCAGCCTTTCAATCCAAATTAGTACTTTGCCCCCAATACCATGTGCCCTAATTTTGCTCACTAACCTCCTATGTGCGACTTTATCAAAAGCTTTCTGAAAGTCCAGGTACACTACATCTACTGGATCTCCCTTGTCCATCTTCAGAGTTACATCCTCAAAAAATTCAAGAAGATTAGTCAAGCATGATTTCCCCTTCATAAATCCATGCTGACTCTGACCAATCCTGATATTACTATTCAGATATGTCGTAATTTCATCCTTTATAATAGACTCCAGCATCTTTCCCACCACTGAGGTCAGACTAACTGGTCTACAATTTCCTGCTTTCTCTCTCCCACCTTTCTTAAAAAGTAGTACAACATTAGCCACCCTCCAATCCGCAGGAACTGATCCCGAATCTATTGAACTCTGGAAAATAATCACCAACGCATCCACGATTTCTCGAGCCACCTCCTTCAGTACCCTGGGATGTAAACCATCAGACCCTGACCATCAGACTCTGGAGGCAGGAAACAGGGGACTTATCAACCTTCAGACCTAACAGTCTCTCCAACACCAATTCCTGGCAAATATAAATTCCCTTCAGTTCAGGTCCTTCAGCCACTGTTACCTCAGGGAGATTGCTTGTGTCTTCCCCAGTGAACACAGATCTGAAGTACCAATTCAATTCTTCTGCCATTTCTTTGTTCCCCGTAATATATTCCCCTGTTTCTGTCTTCAAGGGCCCAATTTTAGCCCTAACCATTTTTTTGCCTTTCACATACCTAAAAAATCTTTTGCTATCCTCCTTTATATTATTGGCCAGTTTACCTTCATATCTCATTTTTTCTCTGCATATTTCCTTCTTAATAATCCTCTGTTGTTCTTTAAAAGCTTCCCAGTCCTCAGTTTTCCCACTTATCTTAGCTATGCTATACTTTTTCTCTTTTAACTTTATATGTTTCTTAACTTCCCTCGTCAGCCACAGCCACCCATGCCTCCTCCTAGGATCTTTCTTCCTTTTTGGAATGAACTGATCCTGCAACTTCTGCATTATACACAGAATTATCCGCCATTGTTCCTCCACTGTCATCCCTGCTAAGGTATTGCACCATTGAACTTTGGCCAGCTCCTCCCTCATAGCTCCATAGTTCCCTTTATTCAACAGAAATATTGTCACTTCCGATTGTACCCTCTCCCTCTCAAATTGCAGATTGAAGCTTAATGTATTATGGTCACTACTTCCCAATGACTCCTTCACTTCGAGGTCCCTGATCAAATCTGGTTCGTTGCACAATACCAGATCCAGAATTGCATTCTCCCTGGTCGGCTCCAGCACCAGCTGTTCTAAGAATCCATCTCTGAGGCACTCCACAAGGTCTCTTACTTGAGGTCCAATACCATCCTGATTCTCCCAGTTTACCTGCATGTTGAAATCCCCCATAACAACTGTAGTAACATCTTTGCGACAGGCCAATTTCAGCTCCTGATTTAACTTACATCCGACATTCAGACTACTGTTTCGGGACCTGTAGATAACTCCCAAGAGGGTCTTTTTATCCTTAGTATTTCTTAGCTCTATCCACACTGACTCTACATCTCCTGATTCTAGGTCCCCCCACGCAAGGGACTGAATATCATCCCTTACCAACATGGCCACCCCAGCCCCTCTGCCCGTCAGTCTGTCCTTAGAGGGAGACAGGCCAAATGGGACCAGGTCAGATTGGGATGTCTGATCTGCAAGGATGAGTTGGATTTTAGGGTCTGTTTCCGTGCTGTATGACTATTCATATTAAGTCTTTCTGTAACATAAAATACACTGGTGTAAGTTGTTAACTACAGTATTCAATAAAATTCCATTGAATGTAACTTATGGAATTCTGATTAAGAGAATCAAGAATAACACCCCTGAGGGGGTAAATAGTTAGTTATTTGAGCTGATTTTTAGGAATCTAAATTAGGAGCAAACGTAAAGGAAGTTGAATTCACATTCTTTGCAAAAATGAAATCACAGATGGACTAACTGAAGTTTTCAAGATTCTGAAGATGAAAAGACAAATTTGCATTTACATTGTGCTTTCACAAATTCAGGACATTGCAAAATAAATTAAGTATTCTAAAACATGCCACTACTACCCACCACCACCAAAGTATTTGCTAATTATTACAGAGGAGCAGTGGCAGAAGGATTTGAAGCATTTGAAATGTGAGTGGGGCCCATAACCTTTCGACTCAGGAAGGGAATGTGCTATAACTGACCAAAAAGACAAATCAATCAGCTGCACCACTACAAAGTTTCCAAAATCAGAGAACATAACATTTGAGAACAATTTATGAAGAAATGCTCAAGAGAGTAACTCGAAGTGGTTCCAGACAGAAGGACACAGCAAGGAAAGAAGAGGATAGGAATGAAAAGTGTACAAGCATCATGAATGATTTTAGATCCATTTAGGAACATTCCTCCACTCTCACATTGTGTAAAGTGACTATTTGCCTTTGTATCATTCTGTGTTTTAAAAAAAAATCATTCATGGGATGTGGTGGGCCAACATTTATTGCATCCAGTTGCCGATGAGAAAGTGATGGTAACCTGCCTTGAGTTGCTGCAGTCCACATGCTTTAAGCATATCCACAACCAACTAGTATATGGTGACCTACTCTAATAGCCAGTTCAGTTCAGTTTCTGGTCAATTCTAACCTACAGTTGTTGATAGTGAGGGATTCAGTGACACATGACTATCAAGGGGCAATGGTATTTAGGTGTGGACTGCTTCTGCATGAAGAGCTGGGAGTAGTGTTGAAGTTAATGCAATTACCAGTGAACATTCTCATTTTGATCTTACAATAGAGGCAAGGTCATTGATGAAGCAGCTGAAGAGGCTGGATATTCTAATAAAAATAACAAAGGCATCTGCGTATACTATATGGTAATTATGGTAATCAGGGTGCTCAGGCATCTCTTCCGAATATAGACTGACAGGCAAAAAAAAAAGACTATTCAAATATGGTTTCTGTTTCATAAAAGGCAAAGCTAAACAGTGCAGGTGCGAAGTTGCTTCCAATTTAGTAGAATTTGACATTAAAAGATAGTTGAATAAATATCAAACATTAATGGACAACAATTAGCATGTTTTCAATGGTCAATAATACAGTTAAAAATCCTATGAAACCTGAACTGTGGTTATTTTAGATGCTTCCAATTACAACAGACATCACAAAAACCTACGTCTGAAGCCTCTCTACAACACAATTACAAGCTAAGATCAATTACTGCACTACAAAAACCATCATTAATAAAACAAAATCCACATCTGAGCAGTAGCAATGACCTTCCATCTGGGACTTGGACACAGAGAGAACCTGAGAGAGGACAACTAATCAAGTAAGTTGCAAATGTGGACACTTCCACTTAATTTATTAGCCGTTTCTTAATACATTTTTGGCATAATTGTTCGCTGCACAATTGTTTAATGTATTCCATTACTTGAAAAGAAATACCTTAATTTAGCATCATGCCAAGTTCAGACTACATCCAAAAAAAATCTACCTTTAATTCTTAATTCATGCTTATTAGCCAAACAGTAGTGGTAGCATGCAGCATTGGTAATATAGTAATCATGAGTTACTTCAATCTGCATATAGACTGGGCAACTTAATGAGCATGAAAATTAGGGAGGATAAATTTCTGGACTATGTTACAGGTGGGTTTCTACAGTCAGGAGAGGAACTGATTAGACAACAGGCTGAGTATTAAAGAAAAAAAAATTGTGTGTTATAAAAGCTTTAATATTCCATTCATTCAGACAATTTGCAAGAAATACCAAATGAAGGGTCAAATCAATATTTGTTGAGAGTAGAGTCACCATCATAGAGAATCTCTTGCAGACGAGAAAGACTCTCTTTCACTCTCAAGGTAAGTCCTTAAGTGGCTATACAGACAAATATATGTACCGCTGGCTCTCTTCTACTTGGAGCAGGTGGTGGTCATAGGAAGATGTGAGGAGATTATGGAATGTATTCGGCAAGCAAACTCAGATTAGTCAATTAGGGGAGGTGTTGCCATGGGAATGAATCAGTTAATACTGCCTGACAGTTGACTGGCAGGTTTTTCCATCAAGCCAAAATGTTCTGCCTATCATGTAAGTAATGTGTCACATGAATTTCATTGCTGGTATAATTCCATTAAGGTCAGCCCTTGCCCCTAAACATGGTGGATCCTTTCAAAGAGCATATCCCTTCTGCTGTTTGCAACAAGCAGGGCACTCACTACACCCAAAGCGCACACTACACAGTATCAAATACTGGATGCAATTCTACAATTGGACAACATATGCTAGATAATTCAGAACGCCCAAAGAATTATACTCCTAATGAAGAGCTTATGTTTGTAACATTGGCTTTCCTGCTCCTCAGATGCTGCCTGACTGGCTGCGCTCATCCAGCACTACATTTTTTGACTCTGATGTCCAGCATCTGCAGTCCTCATATGTACTGAAAGCTACATTTATAGATACATAGGGCACTTTTATCTGCAATTTAAAAAAATGCAATTCACAGGCATTTGCTGACTCATTTCTCAGGGAAATACCTTGACCAATCACAGTCAACCTACCTTTTAAAAAAAAATTGAACAGTCTATCATTGTTAACCGTGCACTTTTCACACCTCAACCAATCAGCACTCTGCTCAGTTTAAATGTTAGCTTGCCCTTTAAATTAACATGCTTGCAAATTGCCTGAATGAATGCAAGACAAAAAGTTTTGACAAAATTTGTCTTTTTTCATTGATACTCACATTCCATACCACCAAACCACACATTGTAGAACAGGCTACTTTAGATCTAGTAATGTAATTAAAAAGGGTTTCTTAAATAACCTTACTGCAAGACCTTTAAGGATGTCTGACCATAATGTGACAGAACTAATTTAATCTCAAAACAGAGTATTCAATTTGAACAATCAAAATTGTGTGGGTCTGAGGTAGATTGGGATAATACTTCGAAAGATACAATGGTGCTATGTATAGTCTTAATGAATTAATTATTTCATGGTGTGCAGAAATTATATACTCCTTCAAAACACAAAAATGCACAGCATAGTCAATTACAACTAACACACATAACTTAAGGCTTGCACAAGGTTAAAAGGAAAGGTCTATAAAGGTGCTAGAAATAGTAGTAAGCCCATAGATCAGGAGGATTTTACAGTATAATAAAGGAAGACAAAGAAACTGAAAAGTGGAATAAATATGAAAAAATTAAAAAAAACATTGTTAAACCTTCTAAAGGTAGTGAAAAACAAACATTTTGTCAAGACAAATTTGGTTACTGCAGGCAGAGTGAGGAAAATTTACAATGGTGAATAGAGAAATGGCAGAGAAGCTAAATGATTGCTCTATATTTATTTTCACAGAGGAAGAGACAATAAATTGATCTGAATTAACAATGTAAGGGATGAGAGAGAATGAGGAAATGAAGGAAATTAATTTTGGTAAGGTGGTTATGGTGAAGAAAGTAATAGGATAGAAGGTGGATAATTCATTGGGACTCAGAAATCTGTAACACAGTTTTGAAAGAGATAACAATTGAAACGATAGTTGCATTGGTGAAATCATCCAAAATTCTGTGGATTCTACAATGACTCTTGCAGATCGGAAGGTGGAGAATGTCACCTCATTATTTCAGAAGTGAAGCAGAACACGGGGAGCCATAAATCTGCCAGCCTTGCATCAGGAACAGGGAAAATGCTAAATCAATGATAAAGAATGTGATAAATGGGCTCTTGGATGACTATTGCCATTGGCTATTGTCAGCATGAATATCTGACAGTCTAAACATTTTTGAGAATGGTTCTAATAGAATTGATCAAGGTTGACAAAGTATACTTGGATTTTCAGAAGGATTTAGATAAAGTCCTCCACAGGAGGTTGGTTAATAAAATTAAAGCATGTAGGACACGAGGAAATGTAATGGCATGGATTAAGGATTGACTAATGGGCAGACAATAGGAGGGAAAAAAAAGGTTATTCACTCTTTGGCAAGCTGTGATTAGAGGGATACCACAGGTACTTGGGCTCCAGCTGTTCATAACACACCTCAATAACTTGAATCTTGACACCAAATCTAACATTTTCAAATACCAGATGACGTGAAGTTAGGTAGGAATGTGCTGTGAAGATGTTGCAAAACAGCGTCTAGAAGACATGGACAGACTTGGTAATGAGCAAGAACCATAGCAAACGGAATATAATGTGGAAAAATGAGAAGTTTCCCATTTTTGCTTGGAGGTATAGATATGCAAAATATTTCTGAAAAGAGAATAGAAAGTGTGGATGTAAAAAGAAACTTGGGTGTCCCTGTCAGTGCCACTGAAATCTAATGTAAGGTGCCACAAGCAAATACGAAGACTAATTGTACTCCAATTTTCCCGCGATAATAACTAATGGTACATTAGTCTTTATTGCAGGAAGATTGGAGTACTTAGGAGAATTTCTTTAACTCAGATAACTGTGAAATATTTGGAATTATCTATCTCAGAGGTGTGTGGAAGCTCAATCATTGAACATGTTTAGAAATTGGCATATTTCTACCTAACCATCAATGGCAAAGCCATAATGGGATAGTCCGGGGGGCGGAAGGATGAAGGTGTTGAAATACATGTACTACCATGATCGTATCGAATGGTGCAGCCGACTAGATGGGGTGAATGGTCTCTACTCCTGCTTCTATTCATAAACATATTGGGTAGTCTCAGTTCATACACAAATTCTAGGACTTATGATGAGAATGAATGACATTTCTTGCAATCAAACTGAGAAACTGCATTTTAAAAAATTTTGAACCTATGCAAATTGGGTAGAGGGGGGGCAAAAAAAACAACTGAAATTCTCCATGACCAACTAGCGGCAGTGGTCCTTGGTGAGGAATAGTTTCTGTTTATGCTGCAATTACGAAGCACTTTTTCATGCAAAGAGTATTGGAATTATAAAACTTACTTGCCCAGAAAACTGAATGCAGGGTGAATTGGAATTTTCAAGCATGAGGTCAACAGATGATAGACAAAAGGTGCCAAGAGATTGGAACAAAGGTGGCTAAATAGTGCTGACATACAGATCAATAGTTTAACTGAACAATGGAAGAGGCCAGAGGGGCTAAGTGACCTATCTCTGCTGCAATGCCTTTGCAAAACTCAAATATCTCAAGTATTCTTCATACTAATGAAATAATGCAATATTATAGAGGTCACCTATTAACTCGTAACTAACTTCCTGAGTTATATCAAACACAACACTGATCCAAGCATTGATCAAGCTATCAAACACCCAAGTCTAAATGCACAGATTGAAAGGCATGGCCAAATGTTTCACCATTAACAGGACATTTAAAACAAAGTTTAAAAGAAAGTGGAAAAAGTTGCTTCTTAATAATCTATGTTTCAGTGTTCTTTCAATCTTTTCTGAATTTTCAGAATAAGAGAACACATTCAATTTTATTATACACCATTCCTAAAGCCAAGACCTGTGATATTCCACTCATTAGAATGAACTATTGCCAAGAGTGATTCAGATTGTAGGTAAAAAAAAAATCTATTTCTTACACTTCTAAAACAAATATTATTTATACAGTTGACATAATGCACGCTCAGTTGTTTCACTCCATTTAGTACAGCCTACTTTGTTATACAATATTCAGAATGAACTCCATGAAATATCATGCAAACTTAATATTCTGTTGCCAATTAAATAAATAAATGCTCACACAAGCAATTCTCATGTGGAATGGTGTGGAATTAGAATATTAATGTTTCAAGCTTTAGGATGATGGATAGATTTAATAAATACTGTAGTTAAATCTAAAACCAAGCCTGTTTGCAGCCCTCAGAATAATGCATGGCTCAAATACAGAAGGAAATCATTTGACCTATTAAGCCAGCTCCTTTCTAATGCAGTTCGCACAGCCTTGTAACTTTCTCTGCTTTGAACATTTCTTTAATTTCTATTTAAGAGGCACACTGACCACTGTCATAACCTCTCAAAGCAACAAAGCATTTCAAAATCTCAACAATCCTCTGTGCAGAGAGATGTGGTCTAGTTTCATCCTTAGCCTTTTTGTAGATCATTTTAAAAATTGATGATTCTCATGACTGAACACCAAGTCTTTGCCTGATAATTATTAGATTGAACCAGTCATAACTTAAAAATGTTTACCGTGTCTTCTAACCTTATGGCCTCCAGTGGTGATCTCTTCTTTAGACTCAAGTTTCCCAATCTGGTTTCCATTTAGTGCTTTACTGAGGTCATGGATACGCAATGTTTTTTCTAAAATTGGGGTGCAAAAGTTCTAACTGTAGCCTAACCAAAACTTTACTCGAAGTAATTATTTCTTTACTCTTGTACCCATATTTAAAATCCAAAATTTCATTTACCTACACATATTTGTGAATTTTAGTTCCATGATCATCCATCTCCTCTAATGCCTGTTAAGTGCTTGCTTCCATTCTGCAGAGGGGAAAGAGTTTAGGGTGTGGAAAAGTTGGAGCAACTTTAAGATCCCAAGATCATAAAATGCAATGAAAGCTGCAGTTGGTGTGTTTTTACATAACTAGTTTGTGAATGTGTGAGGATTAGATTTATTGCCCATTCCAAAGTGCTGCTGAGAAGATATTTGTCAGCAGCCTTCTTGAATTACAGTACCTTATAGTCCCACGATTTGATCCAGTGCTGATGAAGGAATATTAATAACGTTTCTAAGTCAGAACGGTCTAATGGTGCTGAGATGATGATGTTTCCATGTGCCTGCTGTCCTTTTTGTAGTAAAGGTGCAGGATGGCAAGGAGCTATTAAAATAAAACTGTGCAAGCCGCTGTAGTCAATAATATTGTTGATACACACTGCAGTTATAGTGCGTTGATGGTCAAGTGAATGAATATGGTAAAACACTGTATGCCACTTATACCACATATCTGGTTCAATGCAGATTTCATATCATTCAAGTCTACTCCTGACTTTTGCCTTTTAAGTGGTGAAAAGGTTGGTGAGTAAGATGGTGATTTTGGCAGCACAGAATACTCAATCTGTACTTGCAGTCAAAACAATTGTGAAGCTGGCCCACTTGAATTTCTGAGTGGGGATAACCCCAATAATATGATGGGAAATTGGACAATGGTTAAATGTTGAGGGAAGTTGGTTACATTCTCTCTTGCTGAGCTGGTCACCATCAAGTAAGACATACTGCCAATGCCACTTGCTACTTATCAGCCTAAGCCTGAATGTTGCTGAAAATGTGTTGCTGGAAAAGAGCTGCAGGTCAGGCAGCATCCAAGGAGCAGGAGAATTGGCGTTACGGGCATGAGCCCTTCTTCAGGAATCCTGAAGATTCCTGAAGAAGGGCTTATGCCCGAAACATCGATTCGTCTGTTCCTTGGATGCTGCTTGACCTGCTGCGCTTTTCCAGCAACACATTTTCAGCTCTGATCTCCAGCATCTGCAGTCCTCACTTTCTCCTAAGCCTGAATGTTGTCCAAGTATTCCATGTTTTCATGTACACTCTGATGAATTGTGAATGGACTTAAACATTTAAATCATTAAAGAGCACCATCACTTTTGATCTTACAATAGTGGAAAGATGACGCGAGTGAAGATGACTGGTTCGAGACACTCCAGTATCAATGTTCCAGAGCTGAGATTATTGGCCTCCAGCTACCAAAATGACCTCGCTGTATGATATCTCTATGGTGGAGAACATTTTCTCTGACTCTCATTGAATACAGTTTTGCTAGGGCTCCTTGATGCATGATCAAATGCTACCTGATGTCAAAAGCAGTCAACTTCCTCTCAGTTCTGCAATTCTGCTCTCTTTCCTGATATTTTGACCAAGGTTGAGATCTGGAGCAAAGTGGTTCTAGTGGAGCCACAATTCAGCATCACTGAGCAGGTCACTGCTTTAAACGTTACTTTATAATACTATGACACCTTTCATCACTTTCTTGATGACTGAAAAAGTAGGCTGATGGGGCAGGAGATGGACATATTGGGTTTGTCCTTCTTTTTGTGGCAAGATATACCAGGAAACCTTTTCACTTTCTTAGATGGATGCCAGTGCTGTATCTGCTGAACTGGAACAACTTGCCTAGTATCATGTTCCAGAACTCAACAAGTCTTTCTTGCAATAGATCAGGGACTACAGACGTTGCTGCATCCAGTGTCTTCAGCTGTTTCTAGATAGCACATGGAGTGAATTGAAATGACTGAAGACTCTCAAGTTAGAAGTGCAGTATTTGGGCCTGAACTTACTTGGATGATCACAGTCAATTTAAGCTGTTCCTCACGATCCATTTGTGCAGTAAATGGCCACACCTTTGCTCACCCTTCCTTGAGTGATCATGGGTTTTTTGGGATTTTAAACTAATCTGAATCCATGTTATTTAATACGGTGATAGCATTAAACAATATGTAAGATGTTGCCATTGTGTAAGAAACAGTTGTGCAGCTGTCACTCCTACCTACAGTTAGGTATATCAGTGAGAATGAGGTCAAGTAGGCCTGTCTTTCTGTCAATTCTCTCACCACCTGGCACTGCCCAGTCTTGTCCTTCAGGATGAGGTCAACACTGCTATGGTAGTACTAACAATCCACTCTCAGTAACAGGCATTCATTTTCACTGTCCAGCAGAATCATGCCCTTGCTATCCTCAATGCCTTCCTTCCAAATATTTAAATTGGAGAAGCGATGGTTTGATCAACTGAAAGGCAACAGGTGATAATGAAGAGCGGGCGTCCTTTCCAGGTTTGACCTGATACCATGAAAATGGCATTGTCTGTAGAACATCTGTTAAGGATCCTACAGCCACTAGAGTTCTACCTCTAATGGATCTGTCCTGCCAGTTGGAGTGCAAGCTGATTATTACCTTTGTGGTAAAAGTCACCTTTTGGGTGACAAAAATGATTTTCTTGTTAATAAGATGAAACAATCATTCTGTCCATCTCTCTCCAACAAGATGGCAACTTAGCTGTACTACTTAACCTAAGGAAAAACAGGTAACATCCAATATCAAATGGGTAAACTGCTAAAATAGAAAGCTGTCTGGGTTCATTGTCATTCAATAATGTTGCAGCGCTCAAGGATGAAACATGAACACAGCCCTGTGATTTTTCTTTGAAATGTTTAGCTTTTGCTGTCAACTTCTGAAGTTGATAAATGTAAGGCTGGAGCTTCCACATTAGTGAAGGAAAATAACCTGTTATTCCTGTCTCTTAGGTAGACAATGAGAGGACTCAAAAGTAAATTAACCAGTGACTGCAGGGACAAAAAACAGCTTATGGCTCTTTTCCCTCCTCCCTCATAAATACCATTTATAAGGCACAGGAAAAATAAACTCAAGCAAAACACCATTCAACCTGAAAATATTAGCTAAATATAAAACACAAAGAACCGAATACACCATTGATGCTCGAAATGGTGTCTTCAGTTATTCACTACTAAATCATTTTAAATAGAAATACTGCAAGGACACTGAAGTGCAGCTTACCTCACAGGATGACGCATGAACAATGAGAAAACATGGGATCTGAACTGTGAATAATCTTAATATTTAATTGTGGGATTAAAATGTAAATCATAATTTTAAAAGGTCTCCTACCATAGAAAATCTTGACAAGTTTTATTAAAATTTTGATTAGTTTTAGTCATTAAGATAGATGAAAGCCAAATTCCATATTCCAATAAGCAAACACTTTCAAAACTAATTCTCAATTCCATTTCACAGGAATACCAAAGCATCTAACACCTGCTTTAGAACAGTCACAAATAACTTGCACATTTCTTTAAAGATTGCATAGTGTGCCAATGGGCTTTGCATAAAGCCAATTTAGGCACACCTTCAAGATTACAGGAGATGATGTGAGGGCCAAAGATGTAGGTTTTCAGGGTGTCTGTGAAGGTAGTGATGGGACTGCATGAAGGTATACATTGTAGTAGGGGTTGGGGGACAAGTTCTTTGGTAGTGGCTGGTGTGTTCTGATGTGGTGGCTGGTGTGATGCGTGGGCGGGGGGGGGGGGCGCGGGGGAACAGCTGAGGTTACATTTGTGAACTGCAATATGACACTGGGTAACAATTCAAAGTTTGTGAGAAGATTTGTAGCTCGGGTGCTCGTTGTTGTGGTTCTGTTCGCCGAGCTGGGAATTTGTGTTGCAGATGTTTCGTCTCCTGTCTAGGTGACATCCTCAGCGCTTCTGTGATCTTTCCTCCGGCATTTATAGTGATTTGTATCTGCCGCTTCCGGTTGTCAGTTCCAGCTATCCGCTGCAGTGGTCGGTATATTGGGTCCAGGTCGATGCACTTATTGACTGAATCTGTGGAAGAGTGCCATGCCTCTAGGAATTCCCTGGCTGTTCTCTGTTTGGCTTGTCCTATAATAGTAGTGTTGTCCCAGTCGAATTCATGTTGCTTGTCATCTGCGTGTGTGGCTACTAAGGATAGCTGGTCGTGTCGTTTCGTAGCTAGTGGACAGCAGGAACTGACAACCGGAAGCGGCAGATTCAAACCACTACAAATGCCGGAGGAAAGATCACAGAAGCGCTTCACAGGAGGCTCCCAAGCACTGAGGATGTCACCTAGACAGGGGACGAAACGTCTGCAACACAAATTACCAGCTCGGCGAACAGAACCACAACACTGGGTAACAATACCACATCAGGGGCAGGTTGAAAATTCCCTGCTTGAAAAGGGAATTGTCCTTCCACCATGTTCAGGGCAGACATTTGTTCACAGAAATGTTTAACTCAACTGAGTTGAAGAAAAGCGCAACTTTGCTTAGGGTCGATCATTTTATATCTTCAAGTTTTAAATGTTGCCATTAAATTTAAATGGTGAGTTTGAAGGAAGTTTATTCATTCAACAGGAAAGCTTCTGGTAACTCAAGGTGCATAAACAGATAGGGTACAGATATGTAAACTGAAAATCATACCCTTCCTTTGGTTACAAAAGGAAATTTACAGCTACCTTCGAGATGGACTGAAGGACTGGCTGCATTATTTATGACAATCAGGTAACAAAAACTAAATTAACTCAGTATTTAACTCTCAACATTTCCTACAATAATGATGACAATTCAAAATACATAATTTGCTGTACAAGACTTTGTGGTAATTTGAAGTCACAGTGCTATGTACACCTAAATCTTTCTAAGGGCCTCCTGTGGCCAACCTCAAATTTGCTCAATGAAAGTATTTTGCATTTCCTCTGCCTGAAGAATAGTCTCACAGGACATATCTCTCCTGTTACGTTCATCTGACTGAGTTTAATGGATTGAAAATCAAACAGCTATTGAAGACGATCAGTGCATCAGAGCAGATTACTGCCCAGGCAGTGGTGAGAAAAATCTATTACATAAGTGTTGAAAACACAGAAAATATAAATCAAATGTATCTGGTAAAACATTCCAAAGACTTCTGAGTATACATAGTACACAATTATAGCAAACAAATGAAAAAAACTAGGCATATAATCATATTTCCCATATACTGCAGTTACAATTTTAAAGAAACCTAACACTGAATATATTTCAAAGGATATCTCAAAAACAGGGCAGCACAGTATTTCAGTGGTTAGCACTGCTGCCTCACAGGCCTGCGACCCCGGGTTCAATTCTAGCCTCTGACAACTGTGTGTGCAGTTTGCATGTTCTCCCCATGTCTGCGTGAGTTTCCTCCAGGTGCTTCAGTTTCCACACTCAGTCCAAAGATGTGCAGGTTAGTGGATTAGCCATGGGAAATGAAGAGTCAGAGGAACAAGGGGACGGGATTCTGGGTGGGATTCTCTTTACAGGATCGGTGTGGATTCAATGGGCCGAAAGGCCCACTTCCACACTGTAGAGATTCTATGAGTTGGAGGGGAAAGCAAAGCAAAAGTATGTGATACTAAGAAAACTCAACTAAAGGGATGGTGAAAGATAGAAAGATAGATTGAGAAAGATTCTGAAAATAGGAAAAAATATAACAAGCCATAGGGTAGCTTTTTTTTTTAAAACTCATCCATGGGATGTACACATCACTAATCAGGCCGGTATTTATTGGTCATCCCCACTTGCGCAGAAGGCAGTTAAGAGTCAATCACGTTGCTGTCATCTGGAATCACATGTAGGCCTGACCAGGTAAGGATGGCAGATTTCCCTCCCGGAAGCACATTAGTGATCCAGATGGGTTTTTCTGACATTCTGCAATGTTTCACCATCTGCCATGGCAGGATTTGAACCTGGGTCACCAGGTTTAAATCAGTCTAGAGTTAATACCACCAGGCCAATGTCTCCCCTGAGAAACTGTGACGCCTGAGGGTTTCTGAAGTACAAATACCATGCACACACTGGGCAAATGCCAGGCATCTTATCTTGAGACACACTTGAATAAGGTGAGAAATGAAGCATAATAAAAGGAACAAGGTTGCTTTGAGAAGGGGTTCAAAATTGCTGTAGACTTTCAGATGACCCTGGACCAGTGAAAAAGAGACTGAGATACAAAGAACAAGGAAATGTTGTCTGAAATGCTCAGTGAAGATTTGGGTTGGATGACTAGTCCGGATGGGCTCTCTCTGCTCAGTGGTCAATAGATCTGGATACTGAATGACTGTACAACTGACTGTTTGGAATTACATTACATGCCAAAATATTTTGTTTATTATTTCAGGTACAAGTTGGGATCAAAAGTGCAAATGAAGCAAAATAGTGGACAGATGGCTCCAAGACATTTAATGATTAAACCAGAGAGAAAGCAGCCACAAATAAATTGATTCATTTTGCATTCTCAGTCATCATTTCCCTACAGCCAAATAAATCAAGTGGTTGGAACATCTGTTCTGTACCAATGTGACCAATTGATCAAAGTGTGAAAAAACACATGTGCCAGTACAGGCCACAAGACAACAATTAGGAATTGGGACCATCATAGGAGAATTGGAAGTTCACCTGCAGCAGCCACAAACAGTATGTTGATAGCTTTGACTACTGACAAAACCTCCCCAGATGGTGAATGGCTGTGCATTATAAACAGAAAATATTCACTGTGAAACTCAGATATCATGTCTAAACAAAATATTGCTTTGAAATTTGTGTGTATTAAAGCTATTCTTCAAAGCCCCTAATTAACTTATAATGAGGGCAAAGTGCTTCCTTTTAGGAGCAGCTAAGTGTTGGTTAATAATGGATATTAAACTGATTACTGGATTAAAGGACAAAAGGAACAGATACTTTTATTAAAAACCATTTCATGTTAGCCATTGAGCAAGAGATGCATTATAATTTAAACAAACTTTACCTGGTCATTTCATCATCACCCATGACTTTGGTAATTGGTGAGTATCTGCCTGGTGATGATGGAGGAAGTGTCGGTTTGTATTCTGTGTTCACTAAATAGTTTGGTGGCGTTATATGGTTTTCCAATTGGGGGTAGGCTGCAACACAAAATGAGGAGAATTGGTAACAATCATATTTTTGCAAACACCTTGACATTTTTGTTACAAGACTCTTTAAAAAAAAAATGCAACGTACATGCATCGGATTAAAACAAATCAGGGTAAAATTCAATTAATCAAACTATTTATTCTACAACGCACACAAAAATGTTTTGTGATCCCTTTGGCAAGTTTGGATGAAGTAGCTCAAGACTAGCATTCTAGAGCACTGCTATTATCCCACAGAATGTGTAAAAGGCCTTCATACTTTAAGTACCAAACTTTATATCGTTAGTAATGGATGGATTGGATTGTGGGATCCAAAAAACCTAATTACACTTCCACAAGGATACACAAAACACATTTGTTTCTTTATGTCCAGAAGCAGAAAGTGGACTTCTATTAGATAAATTGCATAATTATAAACATCCAGTCAACAAATCATCCACCTAAGATCAGAATGATGCGTGGCGTAGAAGCATGGGAAGATAGAAGGTGAAAAGAGAAAACTTGCTTATCGGCTGTAGAAATCGTATATAATTGCACAGTGAAGGAATGTGTAATCCTGCTCTTGCTGCCAAGTTCACATTTTGAAGCTGTGACTGATCTATTCAGAACAGCACTTTCAAACTACCGTTTTTGACCTCTAATTCACCATGACACTTGTGCAATTGTTGATCTGCTCAAACACTCCTTTAACTCCACTTTAGATCACTCTGTCCCTATCAAAACTTTGACTCAGTCTCTTTCTTCCTTGTCATTCCCTCCAACATAGTCCTCAGCTTCATTCTTTCATTCAACTAAGGTACAACTGCTCTTGCAATTTAGAACTGTTTATGTAATTTTATCTGAAATTGTGCGCTTTGCTGTGGTTAAGAGAATAAAGAGCTGTGGTTCTCTGTAATCAGGAAAATGGCTTGGTTGAAACCCGCGCTTAGGATGACCTCATCTCCCAAACACTTTTGTTTAATAAACTGTGATTTGACTTGCTACTAAATCTGATTCTTGAGTAATTTTTACCTACTACATAGTCCTCAGCTTCATTCTTTCAGTTCAACTAAGGCACAAATACCCTTGCAACTTATTCTCAGATTTGGCTGGATAACATCAAGAATCAGTTTGGAGGTAGTAGCAGAACATTTAGAAAATCATAATACAAATCAGGAAGAATCAGCATAGGCTTGTGAAAGTGAAAGTGTGTTTTTTTTTTGCCCCTTAATTCTTTCTTGGATGTTGCTGGCAAGGCCAGCATTTGTTGCCAATCCTTGAATTGAGTGCCTTGTTAGGCCACATGGGAACGTGTTCAAATAATGACCGAAAGCAATGAGTAGCGAAGATAGCCCTTTTATTCAGAAATCCCAAGTAGTACAAGTTCAAGGTAGCAATAGAATTCTGAAATACAGTTCTTACAAGAGCCCCTTTACACACAGTTTTTACATATATTAAAATTCCATTACTACGATGTTACTTTTTTAACCTACAGTACACAAATGTTTAAGGGGCTTCTGTCCTGGGAGACAGGAGATGGATTAAAACGTGCTAAGTGCTGACTGCTACTCCTGATAGGATTAAGAGTATTTGTCCAGTCTGATTGCATAATTATAAGGTGTTAGTTCCTTTCGTCTTTTAAGTTAGTAAATGCTAGTTAAAAATGCTCTAAATAAATTAGAAATTGTACTCGAATTTAATAAAGGATATTAAACGGATTACCACAGCTGGTTTGAGAGTTTTGTTTACTATTTGCAGGTGAGCGAATCATTCAGTCATGCAATTTCGCATAAGCACTGTTTTGACTGCTAGTTTCTCAAAGGGATAGGGGCCTAGCTAAAAGGTATTTAACAAATATATATAAATTGGGGAAAATGCTTGGTGTTCTGTAACCTATTCATGTCCAAGAGAGGGTTGGTAAGGGCTGATTAATATTATAATCTTTCGTGGAGATGTGATAGCGTGATTGTACTGTTCACGTTACACATATTCAGAGGTTAACAAGGCCTAAACACCGCTTGTAGCAGAGGCTGATAAGGTGTGAAAATGCAGTAATTGGTTAGAAAGGGCTGTTTTAATTTGGTCTATCTTATGATAGTAAAATATGCTATAGAACCACGGTTTTTATGAATAAATGAATAAAACCATGTTTTAGTTGGGAGTTATGAATGAATGAAACATAAATAAGGTGCTTGCTTATGAGTGGGTTGGTAAAGGAGTTATTTATGAATGAATGAACAGGAACCCGGTATTAATGAATATAGCAAGCTGGTGAGTTAATAAAGATAACCTGTAACACAATGTCTCATAGCCATTTCAGAGGGATGTTAACAGTAAACTATACGGATTTCCTTCCTGACAGGACACGAGTGATCCATGCATGATTTCATATCAAACAATGATAGTCATCATGTCACCAGATTGCAGATTTAATAGTTTTACGATAAATTCCACCAGCTGACTGGAATTTGAATCCATGCCCCCACATCTTTTGCGGGTGTGTGTGTTTGTGTGTGTGAGATTCCAGCTGACTGGAATTTGAATCCATGCCCCCACATCTTTTGCCAGGGTCTCTGAATTTCTAGTTTAGTGACATTATTACTCCATTACCCTCTCTCCTTTTTAGCTTTCCAATGCATCCATATTTAACTCCTTTATGGCTTTGCTCATCTTCAATTTGCCTGCCTCCTCACCAGCTCCTGAGGCATGCTGCTTTTTTCTCTGCCCATTACAGACAACTGTGCAATCATCTAGACCCTCCTTGCAACATTGCAATTCCCTCTACATCTTTTTCAACCCACCTTTCTAACTAATTTCTTTCACTGCTTTTGATCAACCCTCTTTATATTTGGCTTGGTATTTGTAATTCTGATTTTCAGCTGTGAACCAACTTGCAAATCCTACTCAACTGATGAAATCAAATAAGTATAAGATTCTGTAATTCAGGAAGATTTAATTTGGTATCCAGCATAAATTTAAATAAAATTGTTGATACATTATGACAACTGATTTAGAGATTTCATAATGCATGCAGAAAGCCAAATAATTCTAACACTTAAGTATTTGACAAATGTTAGTTGCGGAAGCAAAAGAAATGTTAAATAGATAATTATACAGAACATGTTGTTCTTGGAGATGATTGCATCCAAGAGGTTCAGAAAATGTGCATTTTTTCATATATGAATAGATTAACCACACATCACCATGTACATCTCATTCCTATCCAGTATTTTACACAAGCTGTTCAACTTATCTTTAACCACTTCCATACACAGATTACATGTTCAAATACATATGGAAAGTGTAGGAGACTTGGCAATGAGTCAATTCAAAAGGTATTTGTAATACAGAGACATACAGAATTCGGTGTTATGGTTATATCCCTTTTTAAGTAGTTCTCAATGGAGTTTTCTCATTCTTAAATAATCAAAGAAAGCAACTACTTAACCAGTTATGAAGTACTTGGGAACTGGCAGAGGGGCCAAAATCAATCTCATTCAACCCAGAAGACTGACCAGGAGACCAGTGGTTCTAACCCCAATCACAACCTTTACTACAACTTAGATTCTCCAAGGACCCTCCAAAACACTCAATCACTATCAGCCTAACAGCAAAGCAGAGCACTATGATATACATTGCGCCAACTAACGACCCCATCACAGAGTGGCCACTGGCTCTCCAGAGGAAGAGGGGAACAAAGACAAGTAAGTCTAGGAAATGTGAAACTTTCCTTTTTTTTAAACCTTATACACTTCGATTGCATGATTAATTATTTTATCATTTTATATTTTGTAGAAACTTCTAGATGAAAGACCAAATGTACATCTATGAGTAAATATTGCCTGTGTGACTGGTGTTAAATCATTAACAGGAATTGATAGCGAGAGCCAATATGATGGATAGGAAAAGGGAAGTGCAGGACATCTATCTAATCTATGTTGTATCTGTTGTGATCTAAGGGTACTCATTGAAAGGTTTAGATTCACTTATTTTGAGGGTATAACTAAATTAATTAGGGGACACCAAGTCTGGGAAACAGTCAGAGGGGGAAAAGTCCATTTAGATGTTAAGCATATTCAGTTCAGGTTGTGACCATGGGTTCTGACCATGACTGATCCTTTTTTAATATTTAATCTATTTTTTCTAATCAACTTGTTCAGAGATGGTATTACAGCAGGTGGATCTTGAACCTGGGCGTCTCAGTCCATTGGAAGGAGCACTGTTATTACACAAGGAGAAAGAAAGAACTGCGGATGCTGGAGATCAGGGTTTAAAAGTGTTGCACTGTAAAAGCACAGCACGTCAGGCAGTGTCTGAGGAGCGTCAGAATCGATGTTTCAGGCATAAGGAATGTTTTTGGGGGGAGTGGTGGGAAAGAGATAAATAGGAGGTTGGGGTGAGGTAGCCGGGAAGGCGATCAGGTAGGGGGAGATGATGATAGGTCGGAGGGGAGGGTGGAGTGGATAGATGGGAAGGAAGATGGACAGGTAGGACAGTTTAAGAGGGCAGTGCCGAGTTGGAGGGTTGGATCTGGGATGAGGTGGGGGGAGGGGAGATGAGGAAGTTGACGTTGATGCTGTGTGGTTGGAGGGTCCCAAGGCGGAAGATGAGGTGTTCTTCATTCAGGCATTGGTTGGCTTGGATTTGGAGGCGGCCCAGGACTTGCATATCCTTGGCGGCGTGGGAAAGGTAATTGAAGTGGTCGGCCATAGGGTGGTGGAGTTGTTTGATGCATGTGTCCCACAGATGTTCCTTGAAACGTTCCACGAGTTTGTCTCCCCAATGTAGAGGGGACCACATCGAGAGCAATGGACATAGTGGATGAGGTGTTTGGATGTGCACCATTAAAGGAAAGCATACCAAACGCTTTCTTCACTGTCCTATCTACTTGTGACTCCACTTTCAAGGAACTATGAACCAGCACTCCAAGATATCTCTGTTCAGTAACACTCCCCAGGACCTTAGCATTAAGTATACAAGTCCTGCCCTGATTTGCCTTTCTAAAATGTAGCACCTCACATTTGTATAAATTAAACTCCATGGTTCATTCACCCATCTGATCAAGATCTGTTGTACTCTGAGATTTCTTCACTGGCCACTGTACCTCTAATTTTGGTGTCATTTACAAACCTACTAACTGTACCTCCTAAGTTCACATCCAAATCATTTATATAAATGACAAAAAGCAGAGGAGCAAGCACTGATCTTTGCACTCGACTGGTCACAGGCCTCCAGTCGGAAAAGTAACCCTCCACCACCACCCTCTGGCTTTTACCTGCTTGCCAGTTCTATATCCAAATGGCTACTTCTGCCTCTATTCCGTGTGATCTAATGTTGCTAGCCAATCTACCATAAAGAATCTTGTCAAACATCTTACTGATCACGTCCACTGCTCTTCCCTCATCAATTTTCTTTGTTACTTCTTCAAAATACTCAATCGAATTAGTGAGACATGATTTCCCACACACAAGGCCATGTTGACTATCCCTAACCAGTCCTTGTCTATTGAAATGCATGTATGTCCTGTCCCTCAGGATTCCCTCCAACAACATGCCTACGACTGATGTCAGTTCACCGGTCTATAGTTCTCTGATCGTTCTTGCCACCTTTCTTAAATAATGGCACCACGTTAGCCAACCAGTCTTCCAGCACCTCACCTGCAGCTATCGATTATATAAATATCTCAGCAAGGGGCCCAGCAATCTCTTCTGTAGCTTCCCACAGTGTTGCAGGGTACACCTGATCAGGTCCCAAGGATTTATCTGCCTTTACACATTCTAAGATGTCCAGCACCTCCTTCTCTGTAATAAGGACATTTTTCAAGATGTTGCTATTTATTTCCCCATGTTCTCTATCTTCCATATCCTTCTCCACAGTAAACATTGATGCAAAATACTTGTTTAGTATCTCACCCATCTTCTGCAGTTCCACACATAGGTGGCCTTGCTGACCTTTAAGGGACCCTCTTTTCCTCCTAGTTATCCTTTTGATCTTAATGTACTTTTGAATCCCTCTGGATTCTCCTTAACCCGATATTCCAAAGTTATCTCATGTCTCCTTATGATCTTCCTGATTTCCCTCTTAAGTAGTCTCCTACTTCTTTTATACTTTTCTAGGGGATTTAATTTCTGCTGTCCATACCTAACATATGCTTTGTTTGTCTTCTTGATCACAATCTCAAGTTCACTAGTCATTCAGTATTCCCTATACTGACCACACTTGCCCTTCACCCTAACAGTCTTTGGCCTCTTGTTATTTCATTTCCGAAGGTTTCCCATTTTCCAGCCATCCCTTCATCTGCGAACATCCGTCCCCAATTAAGTTTTGAAAGTTCTTGCCTAATAATGCCTCACTCATTGACACCTCAGTCACTTGCCTTATTTCTTAAGAGGTGGCCATGTTTTGTACCTTCTCTCGTAAGTAGTTTCACATATTCAATCAGAAAATTTTCACGTACACACAAATTCCTCTCCATCCAACCATTAACACGATGGCAGTCCCATTTAACTTTAATGTTTGGAAAGTTAAAATCCCCTACCATAACCATAACTGAGATCCCTTTACAAATTTGTTTCTCAATTTCCTCTGACTATTGGTGGTCAACAGTACAATCCCAATCAGGGGATCAATCCTTTCTTAGTTTTCAGTTACACCGAAATAACTTCCCTGGACATATTCACAGGAATATCGTCCCTAAATACAGTCAAAATGTTATCCTTAATCAAAAACGCCAACCTCCCCTCCTCTCTTGCCCCCCTCCCCCTTTCGATCATTCCTATAGCACCTATTCTCTGGAACATTAAGCTGCCACACCTGTCCATCCCTGAGCCACGACTCTGTAATTGCTGTGATATCCCAGGTCCATGTTCCTAATCATGCCCTGAGTTCATCTGCCTTCCCTGTTAGGCCTGTTGTATTGAAACACGTGCAGTTTAATGTATCAGTCCTACCTCGCTCTCCACATTGTTCCTGCCTGTCCCATCTCTTTGACTTACTCTTTTTCCTAAATGTACTAGCCTCAGACTGATCACTTTCCTCACTCTGTCCTTGGGTACCATCCCCCTGCCTTTTACTATTTTAAATAGTCACTTCTACCCCAGATGAGATTCCAATGATCTAAAAAATGTGAACCCTTCTCCCCTGCACCAGCTCCTTAGCCACGCATTAATCCACTCTATCCTCCTATTCCTACCTGCACTAGCTTGAGGCACTGGAGTTAATCCAGATATTACTACCCTCAAGGACCTCCTTTTTAAATTCCTGTCTAAGTTCCTATATTCTCTCCTCAGAATCTTGTCCTTTTCACTTCCTATGTCTTCAGTTCCAATGGGTGCAATGACCTCCTGCTGGTACCACTCCCCTTTGAGAATATCCCAGAGTTTGAAAACAATACAACAGCTTGTGAAACAGTAATTATTGTTCCTAGAATTCAAGGGAATCAATTCCACCACTGAAAGTACCTTAAAAAAAAAGAGAGAGAGAGCGCAGCTCTTATAGCCACAATTTTTTCTCATCCTCCATCTTGGATTACTAATTATGTATTGGAGCCAAAAAACTTGGGTTGGGAATGCACCTGATATTGCAGGTATCACAGCATGTCTCCATTTAAATGCAAGTAATTTTAGTTTTAATTTAAAAAGTAACTTCCAGGAATGCATTTATGACACGGTGCATTCCTGGATAAGCTCAAGAGACAACGTAAAGAAAAAAAACCTTAGGTGAATAGTTTACTTGAATTTAATTCAATTTTTTTTTGAAACTGAGACACCATCAACTCAAAATCCTGGTATTCGTAGGTTAGATATAATAGTTTTTTTAACTTTCTTATTGACCACTGTTCATTTTGGAATTTGATTAAAACACTGTGACATAGGATCAAGTGTACCAAGTAAGCTTTGTGATATTCATCAAAAATTATAAAAGGTTTTGTGTTGAATGAATTTCCAGATCAGGTTGTATATTATTTAAAAATGATGATAAGGAAACTATGGATAGAGATAGCAGAAAAAGTGAATTAAGTGCCCATTTCAACAAATATCCGTAGGCTTCAAGTAAGAAAATAAAATTGTAACAAACTCAGTCTTAAAGACAAAATACATCCTTTGATCCCAGCACTAAATTTAATGAATTGGGTTTTGCAAAGTTGTTTAAACGTAAAGATTACTGGAGATTTATCACAACAGCTGTTAAGGTCTCACTAGATTACCAAGAAAGGTCATTGATCAAGAACATGAATTTTTGAATCACGGTATTTAAGCACACATTTAAAAGAGAGCCTTGTAAAAATGATGTATAAATTATTTACAAAAATAGTACTTATGGAATCCTATAGTCTGCTGATAATTTAATAAAGGCAAAATACAATGCTGGCATTTCACAGCCTGACACCATTTCAAAAGCTTGGCGTGATACTGGTCAACGGTCAGCCTGGCTGAATTGAAAAGTCCTGCTCAATATGTAGATATAACATTATACAAAAGGATCAGGACACCTAATATTGTGTTTGAAATATAATTATTTACAGTTAAAAAAATACAGTGGAAAATTCATTCTGTGGAATAATCTTTCAAGTTTTCAGACACTGAAATTTGGTGCTATGTCAATCTGAAATAACCTTCAATAAACTGGAGACAATTGTAACAGAAACTTCCAGCTGACTTTGAAAAATTCAGCCTTTTGTTTCCCATCAAGAATTACTAGGCCTGATTTAAATTAGTGTATTTTCTGCACTTAACATATAAAACTCATTCATAATATATTGAATCTTCATTAGGCTAGACACATTTTATTATTTCCAAATCTAAAGTTTCTCACCAACTGATGAATTTTTGAGTTCTTGCAACAAAAATTAGGTATTTGCAAAGTTGCCATTGCTTATATTTAGAATTAATTATAAATTTATTACCTCTCATTGAATAAAACAAATATAATTTAAATATCAAATGTATCTCTAACTCCTAAATCGAAGGTAATGGTGCATTTGCACAAACTTAGAATTATTACTTTGAAAGGTTTATTAAGGTCTATGTTTGAAGAGGAACTTGATATCACTGAGACTTAAGTCCTCTTACAACAAGCCTAACTATTTGTTTCACATTATTCATTAATGGAAACATTTAGCATGATGTTGAATTTCTCTCTATACCTCAAGTATTCATTCACATCACTGTTGTCTAGGGGTAAAGAAGCAGAAAAGAGAAATATTTTCACTTATGAAATGAATGTATTAATATTTAAAATGTTAATACATTTTAAATAAAAATTAAAACAAATAGGCTTGCTATTGGGATGACAAACTTAATGTTTTCATAAATTGAAGGTCACCTATTCCAGCACAGCACACTTAATTATTTATTATAACTATCTGTAGATTGAAAGATTACTCATCTGTATGCTCATTCTTGATGCTGAAACCATATTATGCTTTTACTGTGTGTAAAAGCTGACTCACACCAAACCAGAAGAATTCAGTAATTGCAACCCAGTGAATTGGTTGTTGATTATCAAAGCCCCTCAAAGTTCACTTGATCAGAAATGATACCACTGGTATTGTAAATATTGATAGAAATAATGTTAGTGCTGACGTGCAGCATTCCACATAACCGTTGGAAGCAGAACATCCATCATGTTTCAATATTTTATCGAACTGCCACTTTCAAAATACATTGAGTTATGTCATGATGATGCATTTCTTTACACACAAATAATTAGTTGAAATGCATTATTTTTGATTGAGATAGTTAATGTCATAATAGCCTGGTAAATAAATAATACATTATTTAATTTCAAATTCATGTATTTCTCTTATTATTCCTCACAACAGCATACAAAGTCATGACTGGGTTGTAAATTATCCCATGTTGCATTACATGCTTGGAATCACTGATTTGAGACAAAGAACCCCATAAAAATCATTAAATTTTGATTCATATTCTTGTATAATACTTGATTCGATGGTGAATTACACAGGACACCTCTGATTTTCAATTCTATTAAACCGTCTTAAGGCTGACATTTCACATCAACTAGTTCATAGGATTACAGAATCATAGGATCCCCATGAGTGAAAGCAGACCATGCGGCCTATCCACACTGACTCTCAGGACAACATCCCAATCACATTCACTGCCTCGCCCCCACTTACAAATCCCCAGACACTATGGGCAATTTAGCACAGCCAATCCATCTAACCATCTCTGGACTGTGGGAAGAAACGAGAGCAGCTGGAAGAAATCCACGCAGACATTGGGAGAACCTGCAAATTCCACATAGACAGTCGCCAGAGGATGGAATTGAAACCAGGTCCCTAGCATTGGGAGGCAGCAGTGATAACTACTAAGCCACTGTGCCACCCTGATTAATTGGATTACAACTGTATAGCTTGCTAGCCAGCGTCAGAAAAGAGCTGAGGACGAACCACATTTTTGGGGAATTGGAACCACAAAGGCCAGGCTGAGCAACGATAATTGATTTCCTTCCTTAAAAAAACGCTTTTATCAACTAATTGCAGTTTTGACAATGACAACTCAACAGCTTTCTGATTACTTTTACAGAATTTGATTTGATTCACTATTTTTAAAAATCAAAACAGAATCCAAATTCTGTAAATGCTTTGATAGGTTTTCAACCAATTTTTTTTTTTTAAGATTGTCAGACTAGCCTCAGAATGACTAATAACAGTTGCAGAGCTCAGCAACTATCACAAATGTTCAATCATGGGAGATCCTGGCCAGTGAGAGCAACAGACCCCTTCATGTGGGTGGAAGGGGCACTGTGCTACAACAGCCCTTCCAACACAAATGCCTATTTGGGTGCGAACAGGGTAGTCATTGGATCACAGGTTAGAATGGAACCCTCATCAATCCTTGCCCCACCAAACTCAGGCACATAGGTGCTAACTGCAGTATGCAGCAGTGACCTGCTGAACTCAGTATATACACAGGGATCCTCAGCATATCAATTCTTCTCTTTTGCCTGTATGTTTAAAGATATATTGTTTGGGTAGCATTATGACTTTCACAGTATCTTCTAACTGCTGGAAGAGAAGAGTGGAAAACTGACAAAAATTATTTTTTAAAACATCCTACTCTATCTCAGGACCAATTTATTTTACTCTCAATGTTGAATCATAGCTAATGATTCACTGCCTGCCTGACAGTCGGGAAGACTAATCAATGTTTTGTTCATTAAATTGATCTCTGGCTCAGCACTTTAGCACAGCTAATGGCTTTGGTGCTCACTTCCTACCATCAGTGCCAGACTGAGTGCTGACAAATGCTCACATTCATTGGGTACATGTGATATTGGTAATCACATCACAGAATACAAACACAGCTAACTGAGCTTTTCAGTGAAACAGTCTCTGTCCATCAACTCTTCCTCTAATGTGCTTAAAGATAGGGCATGATATAATAAAGATCAAAATTCATCAGAATGGTTAAGACAATAAGAATAGAAAGATCAACCATACAATACAAGACCCTTATTTAAGTCCTGCAAAACAAACCTTCTTTCTGTCTCCTACTTGTTGAATCAGGTGTTAACTGAGATAATATTCACTGCAGTATTCAATGTTGACAAAGGGAAGAATGTGTTTTTTGAAACCAACTACCTGCATATGTAGTCAAAGACTTCAGAATGTTTCAGTCCAGGCACTGATCATCTATGCAGCTAGTAATTTGAACTGCTTGTGGGATCATCCTGCCTACTGTAAATATAGCATAGCAAGTGGCAACTTTTGACATGTGAATGCAGAGAAGGAAGCAATTTTGTAAAATTGTGCTCCCCACCTCCATCAATATTACAAAAATCTAGCATGCATTCTGCATCCACTGGTGTTTCTTCATTATCATTACTAAAAAAACCTGCTAGGACTTCTTTCATTCCTTTAGCTTATGACAAAGAAGGAATCATATGTAAGGTACAGACAGGATAGATCAAGTGAATCCTTAGAGGAGTATAAAGGAAGCAGCAGTAAACTTAAGAGGGAAATCAGGAGGGCAAAAAGGGGACATGAGATAGCTTTGGCAAATAGAATTAAGGAGAATCCAAAGGGTTTTTACAAATACATTAAGGACAAAAGGGTAACTAGGGAGAGATTAGGGCCCCTCAAAGATCAGCAAGGCGGCCTTTGTGTGCAGCCACAGAAAATGGGGAAGTTCCTAAATGAGTATTTTGCATCAGTATTTACTGTGGAACAGGATATGGAAGATATAGACTGTAGAGAAATAGATGATGACATCTTGCAAAATGTCCCAATTACAGAGGAGGAAGTGCTGGATGCCTTGAAACGGGTAAAGGTGGATAAGTCCCCAGGACCTGATCAGGTGTACCCGAGAACTCTGTGGGAAGCAAGAGAAGTGACTGCTGGGCCTCTTACTGAGATATTTGAATCATCGATAGTCACAGGTGAGGTGCCGGAAGACTAGAGGTTGACAAACGTGGTGCCACTGTTTAAGAAGGGCGTTAAAGACAAGCCAGGGAACTATAGACCAGTGAGCCTGACCTCAGTGGTGGGCAAGTTGTTGGAGGGAATCCTGAGGGACAGGATGTACATGTATTTGGAAAGGCAAGGACTGATTAGGGATAATCAACATGGCTTTGTGCGTGGGAAATCATGTCTCACAAACTTGATTTGAGTTTTTTGAAGAAGTAACAAAGAGGATTGATGAGGGCAGAGCGGTAGATGTGATCTATATGGACTTCAGTAAGGCGTTCAACAAGGTTCCCATGGGAGACTGAGGTTAGATCTCATGGAATACAGGGAGAACTAGCCATTTGGATACAGGACTGGCTCAAAAGGTAGAAGACAGGGTGGTGGTGGAGGGTTGTTTTTCAGACTGGAGGCCTGTGACAAGTGGAGTGCCACAAGGATTGGTGCTCGGTCCTCTACTTTTTTTTCATTTACATAAATGCGAGCATAAGAGCTATAGTTCGTAAGTTTGCAGATGACACCAAAATTGGAAGGGTAGTAGACAGTGAAGAAGATTACCTCAGATCTTGACCAGATTGGCCAATAGGCTGAGAAGTGGCAGATGGAGTTTAATTTAGATTTTGGGAAAGCAAATCACAGCAGGACTTATACACTTAATGGTAAGGTCCTAGGGAGTGTTGCTGAACGAAGAGACCTTGGAGTGCAGGTTCATAGCTCCTTGAAAGTGGAGTTGCAGGTAGATAGGATATTGAAGGCGGCGTTTTGTATGCTTTCTTTTATTGGTCAAAGTATTGAGTACAGGAGTTGGGAGGTCATGTTACGACTGTACAGGACATTGGTTAGGCCACTGTTGGAATATTGTGTGCAATTCTCGTCTCCTTCCTATCAGAAAGATGTTGTGAAACTTGAAAGGGTTCAGAAAAGATTTACAAGGATGTTGCCAGGGTTGGAGAATGAGAGCTGTAGGGAGGGGCTGAACAGGCTGGGGCTGTTTTCCCTGGAGCGTTGGAGACTGAGGGGCGACCTTATAGAGATTTAAAAAATTATGAGGGGCATGGATAGGGTAAATAGGCAGTCTTTTCCCTGGGGTCAGGGAGTCCAGAACTAGAGGGCATAGGTTTAGGGTGACAGGGGAAAGATATAAAAGAGACCTAAGGGGCAACTTGTTCACGCAGAGGTTGGTACGGGTATGGAATGAGTTGCCAGAGGAAGTGGTGGAAGCCGTACAATTGCAACATTTATGAGGCATTTGGATGGGTATATGAATAGGAAGAGTTTGGAGGGATATGGGCCGGGTGCTGGCAGGTGGGACTAGAATGGGTTGGGATATCTGATCGGCATGGACGGGTTGGACCGAAGGGTCTGTTACCATGCTGTACATCTCTATGACTCTATGACAAGACTGCTTGTATTATATCTAGTATTGATTGAGGAGAAAATTCCTCTGATAACATATTAAGCCATTATCTTCTGTCTCTGTTATTAATATCACTGATCCCATTCCTTTCGCTCACAACTGTTGGCAGAACCAGAGTGAACAAGTGTTTGCAACCTTAGTGCCAACCTGATCTCAAGATGAACATTCAAATATTTTCGCATCACTACCAAGACTGCCTATTTTTACCAGTTTTTCATGATCTCAGTTCATCTGACGTTCTCATACTCAAGTCTCTCATAGGTGTCTCACATTTAATTACTTAATTCTGTTCTCTGTAAACTTTTTATATAGGATTTGGGTGTAAAAGATTATATATTTCATTGTATTTACAATGCTTTCTTTATTCATTAAGACAGCATTTACATTTATGAAAAGCACCACTATAAAATCTATAACAGGATATAGATTGTACATAAATATAGTTATTAAGCTGAACTGACTCTTCTGATTCTACAGTTTGTGCACAAAAGTCAGCATTCACAACTCAAAGCTATGTTTTATTAACAGATGTGTGAAGTGTTATATACTCTTTGAAAACAGCCATCACTAGTTATCATTCCTGAGGTTAGGTTAATGCTAGTTCCTGTCTTTTTAGGTTTTACTAAAATTAGTCAATTCAACTGAAGAAAAAAAGCAGAATCAAGACATTTTAACTGACCTTTAGTCTGAAGATTAAAAACATTACCGCTCTAAATGATGCAACATTGTAGTGATTTTATTCTTCCCAAAGTTAGTGTGTTAAATAAATCTCTAATACAACATTCTTGGTCTGTGGTGAAGCCTTTTTAACCATTTCATCAAGTGTTGATAATGGCGGTTGGTAGGAGCATCCATACAAACACAATCAATAGGGTTCAAAATTCATTGCTGTGCCCTCTCAAATGCTCTCAGTTTGACAAAAGCAGCAACAGATCAATAAAGTCCATTTGCAGCAAAGAGAGATATGGAAGAGCAAGCCCCGCATGTGAATTGGGCTGCGACAGAGAAATGACTGCCCTGCATTTCAAAACCATGCCAGCCGATTTTTATAGTTTATTATAGAATACTCGCACATTTTTAAAATCCACATTGTAAGATGTGAAGTTAATATCTTAGTAAGAAATTTAGTCACTTAACTCATTTTCACTGTCTGAATTTTCATCTATAGCTGCCTAAACATTGGAACAAAATCCAAGATATAGAGTTGATATGTTTAATTACTTTCCTCGAATCAAATGAACATCATGACGGTTGTCCTTGAAACATTGAAATAGCAACTTGTGTGATTAACTCCATACTTCCCCAGATAAGTCACTCATTCCAAGCATGGCATTGGCAGACATCTTGGTTACTCCCTTTACTGGACTGTGGCCTTAAAAAAAATGTGTTTTGTCTTGGTTTGTTTTTGAGACAGACTGAGGGACAGGAGGCGATCAGTCTGTGAGAAGGTAAACAACTTGTGAGACCTTGGCTACTTTAAGATGTTGGAACAACAGAAGCAGCCTGAGAGGGGTTGATCAAGCACTTATGAATCCAGCATTTTTAGTTAGCTTTCGGCAGTTGTAGCTGGGTTGTCTCAGCAGTATTGGAAGGCAGGGAACTCTCCCAACTGTGCTCTCTCTCTCTCACACAGATTTTTCTCAGTAATGTCATAGAGATGTACAGCACTGAAACAGACCCTTCGGTCCAACTTGTCCATGCCGAACACCTATCCCACGCCAATCTAGTCCCACCTACCAGCACCTGGCTCATATCCCTCCAAACCCTTCCTATTCACATACCCATCCAAATGCCTTTTAAATGTTGCAGTTATACTAGCCTCCACCACTTCCTCTGGTAGTTCATTCCATATATGTACCACTCTCTGAATGAAAACATTGCCCCTTAAGTCTCTTATATATCTTTTCCCCCTCACCCTAAACCCATGACCTCTGGTTCTGGACTCACCCACCCTCAGGGAAAAGACCTTGTCTATTTATCCTATCTATGCCCCTTGTGATTTTATAAGCCCCTATAAGGTCACTCCTCAGCCTCCGACGCTCCAAGGAAAACAGCCCTCGCCTATTCAACCTCACCCTATAGTTCAAATCCTTCAACCCTGGCAACATCCTTGTAAATCTTTTCTGAACCCTTTCAAGTTTCACAACATTTTTTTCTGATAGGAAGGAGACCAGAATTGCACGCAATATTCCATCAGTGGCCTAACCAATGTCCTGTACAGTCAAAACATGACCGCCCAATTCCTGTACTCAATACTCTGACCAATAAAGGAAAGCATACAAAACGCCTTCTTCAATATCCCATCTACCTGCGACTCCACTTTCAAGGAGCTATGAACCTGCACTCCAAGGTCTCTTTGTTCAGCAACACTCCCTAGGACCTTACCATTAAGTGTATAAGTCCTGCTGTGATTTGCTTTCCCAAAATGCAGCACCTCGCATTTATCTAAATTAAACTCCATCTGCCACTTCTCAGCCTATTGGCCCATCTGGTCAAGATCTGAGGTAATCTTCTTCGCTGTCCACTACCCTTCCAATTTTGGTGTCATCTGCAAACTTACGAACTATAGCTCTTATGCTCGAATCCAAATCATTTATGTAAATGAAAAAAAAAGTAGAGGACCTAGCACCGATCCTTGTGGCACTCCAGTGGTCACAGGCTTCCAGTCTGAAAAACAACCCTCCACCACCACCCTCTGTCTTCTACCTTTGAGCCAGTTCTATATCCAACCGGCGAGTTCTTCCTATTTTCCATGAGATCTAATCTTGCTCACCCTACTCCTGTGGGGAACCTTAGAGAACTGCAAGTTTTCTGAGACAGTCTGTTTTCTAAATTTGCGTTTTGCCAAGGGTGTGTTTATGGGATATTACTATCATGGAACAGTTACAGTTTAGTCATAAAATAATATTATTCCATTAACTTTTCCAACAGTGTTAAGTTTTTGCATGTTCCTCTTTCTTTTTTTGTATTTTAATTATAGTGATCAAGTAAATTGTGTTTTGCTTAACGTCAAGTAGTTTGTCCAACATAGACCTCACATTTACCTTTAAGAAAAAATTAGGGTCTCAGCTCCCTTAAATATATTTTATGGGGGTCTGCTCTCGTCCATAAGAAGGGAATGGAGTCAAAAAGGAAAAAAAAACTAGAGAAACTGGGAAATTATCAAACTTGTGCATTGTGGAAAATGGTATTTGGTCAGATTCGGGGATAGGCATTATCCAGCCCTCTATATTAGAAATAAGATACATGACAGCAGTGTAAAACACACAATGTAAAACAGAGTGACAGTAAGGTTGGTGATTGTAGCTTCTCAAATCAGTAGTTGACATTTCTAGATCATTCTACATGCTACCAGCTTAACTCCATCCCAGAAATAAATTTCACACTTTCAAAGCTGACCAGCTCTTTAGAAACAGAAAATTTTGTCATGAAAAAAAATTCAACACCATAAAATGCCTTCATCAACAGAATGTCATTGATTTCAGGGTCATGTATGATTTTATGTTTTGGAATATGCGGAGTTATCAACTTTGTCTGACCGAGATCAGCATTTTGAATTTGATCATGTTCGCTAATTGTTTCTTCAATAACATTGAAATATTATATTCTCATCTGGCTGACTTAATTAAGCAAACACGTATGATCCAGATTTCCTGATGGCCAGATAACCCTTATTCCATAAGCTCATAAGCTGTACAAGCAGTGGGTCAATGAGATCACTGCTGATTTGATCACCCTCAACTCCACTTCCTACCTTGTCTCCATAACTCTCAATTTCCTTGCTGATTAAAAACCAGTCCATGAACATATTAAATGAGCCAATCTTTACAATCCTCTGGTCAACAATTCCACAGATTCACACCCTCAAGGGAAGAAATTCTTCCTCATCTGTGTTTAAATAGGCGGACCCCTTATTCTGAAATTATGCCTATTGGATCTAGACTCTCAAGAGTAAACAAGTCCTTACAATCTACTCTGTCAAGCCCTCAAAAGAATTTTATCTCACAATAATGTCTTCTCTCAAACTCCAATGAGCAGTCTCAACTTATTCAACTTCTCCTTTTTAAACAATATCACCATAACTAGCATCAACCTGGTGAGGTTTCTCTGTACTACCTCCAATGCCAGTGTATATTTCCTTAGATAATGGGACCAAAGCTGTTCACAGAATTGTGGTCACCAAACCTGTGTATTTTTTTCTAAACCATTATCCAAGTGAGTAGCCCTCGAGATGCCTTGTTGGAATGAGGCAGGCTAGCTTCATGCTTTGAAGATCCCTGCTTCAATGAAAGACAGACATTTTGGATAAGGCTACATTGCTGTCAAGGCTACCACTAGGTGGCACTGCACATGCAGATGTGCACAAACAGCTGCAGTGTTACAGAATGGAACGGTAGCTGTCTGGAACAAACATGGCACTGCCCATATAATCCCAGTGCAAAGATGAGTCAAGCTAGAATGTCACTCGTGGAAAATCAAGGAAAAATTTACCTCCTGCACCGATAATTAAAAACATTTGAAAATGATGACACGGTTCAGATATTTAGCTGTTGTGCTCTAAATATGATTTGGAGGTGCTGGTACTGAACTGGGTGAACAAAATTAAAAATCACACATCACCAGGTTATAGTCCAACACGTTTATTTGGAAGCACTAGCTTTTGAAGTGCTGCTTCTTCAACGTGGTTTTGAAGCGGGACCATAAGACACAGAATAGATAGCAAAAGAGTAGTGATGCAATGATACATTAAACAAACCTGGTGATGTGTACTCTAAATAGTGCCGTAAACTCTTAATAACATCTTCAAGCCAAAAAGACATGGGGCGTGGAGTTTCACTTCTTCAACTTTGGCAGGAAGCGAAGTCTGTGGTTAGTAAGAAGACCAGCTACAATCCATGGAAAGAATTGGTTGGGCCAAATCTGCTCACAGCCCCATGACTTCATACTGCTGCTATAGATGGCAAAGTCAATTAAGTGCTATAAAGGAAATACAAACAGAACTGCTACCTACATAGGTGTCAAAGCATAATTTTTGCTGATGTCACCGGCACCATCTGCGCATACCTGGGTAGGAGCCACCTTTACCAGCCATCTTATATTCCGCTTTGAAAATCCATACTTGTATTAAGGGAAAACATATACACAGAACAGAACATTTCTGAACCAAGGTTCCAGAATAAAAATAAAATGCTCGTGTTGGAAACTTTCAATTCCACAACTGAACATCATTGCAGTCAAGAGCCCAAGACAAAAAAAAAAGTCACGCTTCTTGAAATCGGATTTTCTTTATACAGGGGAGCCTTAATTATCTGAACGTGATGTGCAGGCACTATTTTGGTTGAATAATCGATTATTCGGTTAATCGTCTAAATGCCTTTACTCTGGGACTCAGTTTTAAAGTCTGCTCCCCATTCAGGAGACTGCAGCAGCACACAGTGTGCAAGGCCCTGCCCCCAACGCCGCTGCCAGAACCCTGTCCAACCCCGCCCCCAACCGACACCACCCCCCCACCACATCCCTGCCCCCCCGACCCGCCTCCCATCCCCATACACCCCCAACCCCTTTCCAGGGTAGCTGGACTGGACACCAACATCAAGACTGCTGCAGTTGCCTTTGTGGGGTAAGTCTCCAAATAGTGCACGCGCGCGCACACACACACAAACTTGACAGGTTCCACCTTTGCCCTGTACAGGATAATGTTAGAGAGATTATCCGGGGAAGGGGATTGAGGGTACACCCCTCCATAGAACTCCAGGGAAAGTGTGGGGACAGAGAGAGAGAGAGAGGGCGGGCGGGCAGTCATTTGGACAAGTGCTTGTTTAATCACTGTAAGTAAAAGACATGATCACTGTTGGAAACACGTCTTTGATGTAATGTTTCCATCAGGACCTCAAGATCTCCTTCGGATAATCCGATTTTCAGATAATTGGTATTCGGATAGAGGTTCCTCTGTAATTGATGGAATAGCAATATTGTTTCTAATGGATCAAATACTGACCATTAACCCGAAACCGTAGATTTAGTGCAGCATGGGACTAGAGAAGGTTATATACAGGTCGTTATGCTATAATGTGCATTTTGTTAACATGAATTCGCTGTAATGCGATTGGTGAATTTGGGACACTGTTTCTAAAGAATCTTGGCTGTAACACGATTATATTGTCAACACTTTGAGCTGTGTTTCTAAAGTACCATTTTTCTATATCGCAGGGTTGCACAAGAACGCAACCATTGCATAAGAGAAGAACTGACAGTATCCCTTATGATTGCAATGAGTGAAGATTTTAGAGAAGGCATCCTTTTGATTTGCCCTTTCACATTGAGCACTCCGATCTCAAAGGGAGGGAAAACTAATGAGTAACAAGTGCAAAGACTCAAAACAACCAACCAGTTCAAGATTGTAGTTCTGGACATTCTACTTTACAATCAATTGTTGATTATAGCTACTTAGTCAGTATCTATTAACACAAAAACACACTACCTTCAAGAGTTAATTTACTGTCAACGAGACAGTTCAAGACTTACAGTTGGTGATGTCTGGAGGCGCATATCCATCATTCATATACATGCTGGTAGGCTTTGCAACTTTCAAATATACAACTTCTGTCGTGTTTTTCAAAGCGGTAACAGCATCTTCATGCGTAACTTCATCGAGACTGGTTGTGTTAACCTGAAAAACACAAATAATATTTCTGATTTGTTCTTGGAATGCAAGCATTGCTATGACAGGCTGCACTTCCTGCCCATTCCTTAACACACCGTTCAAATCCTAGAACCTTCGCTGCCATTAAATAGAACTGCACTGATGAGGTTGTGTCACAACTCTACTTTTTTTCTATTCCTATAACCTTTGACACCTTGTTAATCAAAAAATTATTTAATTCAACTTTAAAAATACAATAAAACTAAAAAAAACTTAAATGAAAACTCTAAAACATTAAACCTCCTTCAAAGAAAAATCTCAAAAATAAAATTAAAATGTTCCTTAGGGAAGAGAATTCCACAGACTACTCCTGCTTTAATTGAATTATTTTTAATCTGTGTTCCGATTCGAAGTCTCTCCCATAAGGAGAACCATCCATTCTGACAAGTACCTTTCAGGATATTATACATTTTAATTAGATCACCTCTTATTTTTCAAAACACCTATGGATGCAGACTTAAGTGGTCTAGCTTTTCCTCATAGGATAACACCTTCATTCAAGTAATCAGTGAAGTGAACATCCTCTGAACTGCTTCTAATGCAATTGCATTCCTACTAAAGTAATTATCTTTAGAAAAATCACTAAGTCCTTGCGATTAAGACGCAACCACTCTAAAATAATGAATACATAATCTGGAAATTCAGAGGTGGATACTTGATGTGACTCAGGAGATCATAGTGATTATTGTTCAATGACATTTTCCAAAGAAATAAAAGTTAGCTAACGAGTAATTAATAGCATACTTGATTTTAATGCAAAACAAATCCTTGCCAACTCTTCGAAGAACAGAATTTGAAACATCTGAATACTCAACCACAAATTTTAAAAAAGTGTAAATAAGAGATATCATTTTCTAGACCATTGACTGTAACTTATGGCCTTGTCCTGTCCTCTATCCCTGTTCAAATTAATAGAAATTAATAATTACTCCTTTAGTGTATGGCCAAGCAATCCATAACCACCACACAAACAAAAACTACTTTCCAAGTCACCCTACTGAATTATTGGTCTGGATGGATACACCAATCCTCATTATTCACAGGGGATAGGGGCATGGACTTCCCATGAATAAAAGAAAATGCGAGCACTGTCCGCTTAGAGTTTGCACTTTTTTCCCAGTGTCTGTGTGGGTTTCCTCCGGGTGCTCCAGTTTCCTCCCACAATCCAAAGATGTGCAGGTCAGGCGAATTGGTCATGCTAAATTGCCCGTAGTGTTAGGTGCATTAGTCAGAGGGAATTGGGCCTGGGTGGGTTACTCTTCGGAGGGTCGGTGTGGACTGGTTGGGCTGAAGGGCCTGTTTCCACACTGTAAGGAATCTAATCTAATCTTAACTCTATCAACCACAAAGTACCATGTGATGAGGCCAAACAAGTCCACGAGAGAAGATAGATGGAGCATGGAACCAATCTCAAGTGTGTGGATTGCAAATCAGAGGATAACAAGGAGCGAGTGTACAGGTAATATTCAGTTTTGAAGTCACAAGTTGAGGATGATAAAAAGGTTAAACAAAGGGTAAGCAATCCACTGAGTTCAGGTTTTGGAAAGATTCTGGCTGAGAAACAATAATGTCACTACAATCATTCACCAGCAGCTTCATAATTGCTTCCAATCATGAATGGCAAATTTTCAGAAGTATAAAGAAAATTCTATTTGCAAAAGTAATTATGTCCTTTGAAAGATGTGATGCCAACATTTTGGATATTAAAATTCTGCTGTTTCCAATAGGTCATTAATGATGTTATTTCTCAATTTACAGCCCAACAGACAGTGGGATATTAATACAGTAGCAGAAATTATCAGGTGAATCCAGTAAAATTCAGTTATTTTATTGGTTCAGGTCTTCCTTAGCAAATTCGTAGTTGGAAGCATTAGATTTATGAGCCAGTTATACAATGAATATTAATTATTGGATTTTACTGAAACAACATCACAACGCACATGCATAACCTGAAGCTGTAAAACAAATGGTTAGAAGCCTCATGAGTAAGATGTCTATACATCTCAAGAGAATAACTGGTTACCATAGTTTCCATCATTACGTTGGTACATAAAGGACTGCAATATTATAAATCACCAGGTAGCAATGACCAAATGAACATTGCCCAATACGTTGTTCAATATGATACACTGATACCTTGCGTCAGTTGCATTTTAATTGTTCAACAACTAGAAATCCTCTTTAAAAATAGTTGCAGTAATTTTAATCACAATTTTCTAGTTTTCAGGCTTACAAAACAGGGGGACAAGAGTATAATCCATAGACTATTTAAAATGAGCCCCATTCCATCACATTTTGCAACCAAGATTTGTTAACATACCAGCAAGAGCATTAAAAATATTTGGAACTTACTGCCAGAATCTTATCCCCTATCTGTAGCCGGCCATCTTTATGTGCCGCTCCTCCTTCAATAATTTTGGTTACGTAGATGCTGTTATCACCCGGAATGTGTTGGTTTCCAACACCTCCAGCTATACTGAACCCAAGACCTGTTTTTGGAGGAGAATACGAAAATGACATGTTTAGAAATACAGGGTACAATTCATATTTCAATTTAAATAAAATATTTCGGAAGGAATGTTTGGAGGGGCAGGAATCTACTCGTTTTTCAGCCACAGAGCATGCATCATAGAACATAGAACATAGAACAATACAGCACAGAACAGGCCCTTCGGCCCACGATGTTGTGCCGAACTTCTAACCTAGATGAAGTACCCATCCATGTACCTATCCAAATGCCGCTTAAAGGTCGCCAATGATTCCGACTCTACCACTCCCACGGGCAGTGCATTCCATGCCCCCACCACTCTCTGGGTAAAGAACCCACCCCTGACATCTCCCCTATACCTTCCACCCTTCACCTTAAATTTATGTCCCCTTGTAACACTCTGTTGTACACGGGGAAAAAGTTTCTGACTGTCTACTCTATCTATTCCTCTGATCATCTTATAAACCTCTATCAAGTCACCCCTCATCCTTCGCCGTTCCAACGAGAAAAGGCCGAGAACTCTCAACCTATCCTCGTACGACTTCCTCTCCATTCCAGGCAACATCCTGGTAAATCTTCTCTGCACCCTCTCCAAAGCTTCCACATCTTTCCTAAAGTGAGGCGACCAGAACTGCACACAGTACTCCAACTGTGGCCTAACCAAAGTCCTGTACAGCTGCAACATCACTTCACGACTCTTGAATTCAATCCCTCTGCTAATGAACGATAATACTCCATAGGCCTTCTTACAAACTCTATCCACCTGAGTGGCAACCTTCAAAGATCTATGAACATAGACCCCAAGATCCCTCTGTTCCTCCACCTGACTAAGAACCCTACCATTAACCCTGTATTCCGCATTCTTATTTGTTCTTCCAAAATGGACAACCTCACACTTGGCAGGGTTGAACTCCATCTGCCACTCCTCAGCCCAGCTCTGCATCATATCTAAGTCCCTCTGCAGCCGACAACAGCCCTCCTCACTGTCCACAACTCCACCTATCTTCAATGCACCATAAAATGATTCCTAATATGATCTTCATCCAGTGATGTATTCCATCACTTTGTAGACATCTATCTACTTCTCTGCTTCAAGTTTAAAATTTCCAGCACTAATTTCACATTCTAGGTTTCTGCTAAGAACAGAACATCTGATAGCATGCTCTTAGGGAACCACGTGTTGTTTGATGACGTATGATGGTTTTCCAGAATTCCAGACACAAAAATGTGTAAGGCAGAAATAAAGTGGATGCGTAATTATAATAAAGTATAATAATATGATGTAATTTTAGAAATTAGGGAAAGTGACTGTGAAGAAGTTAGACCAAGTTGGCTTTGAAGGGGAGGAGATATCAGCACCTCCATCAGGCACAAAGTTGGATAAATCCCCACACTCAGATGAGATGCATTCTAGGCTTGCTATTGGAGGCATTAGCATTAACATTAATTTTAAAATGGACCAAATGCAGGCAAGTGGGATTAGTTTTTGCTTGGGAAACTTGGTCAGCATGGATGAGTTGAACCAAAGGGTCTATTTCCAAGCTGTATGACTCTACAACTCTATAAATATCCCCTGGACACAGGAGAAAGGCCATAGGATTGGAAGATGGATAATGTGATGTCATTACTCAAGAAGGGTGTTAGTGACAAACCAGGGACCAACAGCCAGTGAATCTAATATCAGTTAGGTAAGGTTTTGGAAATTATTCTGAGGGACAGAATTTATCTCAACTTGGAGAGATAAGAATTAGTCAAAGATCATCATCAAGCTTTGTCAGGGAGATCATGTTGAACTAATTCAATGGAACTTTTTGAGGCGGCGATTTAGTACGTGAATAAGGATCGTACAGTGGATGTAGGTTACATGGGTTTTGTCAAATTGTCACATGGAAAACTGGTCAAGGAGATAAAAGCCCTGGGGCAATTGGATCCAAAATTGACTTGATGGCAAGAGTCAGAAGGTGCTGGGTGAGGGTTGCTTTGTAACTGTAAACCTGTGTGAAGTGGCAAATCTCAGTTTGGTTCTGGATTAGTGGTGCTGGAAGAGCAAAGCAGCTCAGGCAGCATCCAAAGAGCTTTGAAATCGATGTTTCCGGCAAAAGCCCTTCATCAGGAATAAAAGGTAGTGAGCCTGAAGCGTGGAGAGATAAGCTAGAGGAGGGTGGGGGTGGGGCGAAAGTAGCATAGAGTACAATGGGTGAGTGGGGGAGGGAATGAAGGTGATAGGTCAGGGAGGAGAGGGTGGAGTGGATAGGTGGAAAAGGAGATAGGCAGGTAGGACAAGTCCAGACAAGTCATGGGGACATTGCTGAGCTGGAAGTTTGGAACTAGGGTGAGGTGGGGGAAAGGGGAAATGAGGAAGAGCTTCAGGGCAGAGGAAATGACCTGGGAGTTGCAGTAGGAGGGGGACTCCCTGAGATTCTTGTAGAGAGAGGAGGAAAACTTCTTCAAGGCAGGCATCCTTGCAAGAGGATTTGCAGTAGGGTTAAAATCAACTAGGTAAAAACAATGACTGCAGATGCTGGAAACCAGATTCTGGACTAGTGGTGCTGGAAGAGCACAGCAGTTCAGGCAGCATCCAAAGAGCTTAGAAATCGACGTTTCAGGCAAAAGCCCTTCATCAGGAATAAAGGCAGTGAGCCTGAACCGTGAAGAGATAAGCTAGAGGAGAGTGGGGGTGGGGAGAAAGTAGCATAGAGTACAATGGGTGAGTGGGGGAGGGGATGAAGGTGATAGGTCAGGGAGGAGTGGATAGGTGGAAAAGGAGATAGGCAGGGAGGACAAGTCCGGACAAGTCATGGGGACAGTGCTGAGCTGGAAGTTTGGAACTAGGGTGAGGTGGGGGAAGAGCCTCTAAGCTCTTCCTCATTTCCCCTTCCCCCACCTCACCCTAGTTCCAAACTTCCAGCTCAGCACTGTCCCCATGACTTGTCCGGACTTGTCCTCCCTGCCTATCTCCTTTTCCACCTATCCACTCCTCCCTGACCTATCACCTTCATCCCCTCCCCCACTCACCCATTGTACTCTATGCTACTTTCTCCCCACCCCCACTCTCCTCTAGCTTATCTCTTCACGGTTCAGGCTCACTGCCTTTATTCCTGATGAAGGGCTTTTGCCTGAAACGTCGATTTCTAAGCTCTTTGGATGCTGCCTGAACTGCTGTGCTCTTCCAGCACCACTAATCCAGAATCTGGTTTCCAGCATCTGCAGTCATTGTTTTTACCTAATCTCAGTTTGGTGCCATAGCATTTGCTATTTCTAATGTACATTAATAACTCTGACACTAAAAACCTCTTACATTTATACTTTCGCAGATAATACAAAAATTGATGGGGTAGTATATACTAAGGCGGAAAACTTCAGACTTCAGGAAGATATAGATAGGCTAGTTATATGTATAGAACAGTGGCAAAAGGAATTTAATCCTGAAAAGAGAGGGGTGATGTATTTTGAGAGGACTAACAAGGCAGCAAACAATGAATGGAAGGATCCTGGGGAGTACAGAGGATCAGCAGGATGTGCATGTGCATAGATCCTTGAAGGTGGATAGGGTGGTATATGAGATACTAAAATTTACTTGTCAAGGCACTGAATACAAATACTGGGAAGTTATGATAAAGCTGTACAGGACATTGGTAGGTTTCTGGAACTCATTGCCTGAAAAAGTGCTGTAGAGGCAAGAACCATTACAGCATTTAAGTAGCGTTTAAATGAACACTTGAAATGCCATATCATATAAGGCTTTGAGCAAAGTGCTGGGAAGTGGGATTAGAATAGATAGATGCTTGGTGACCAGCACGGACATGAAGAACCAAAAGACCCTCTTTCCCTGCTGTAAAACTTCATGACTATCCATGTCAAATCAGAGATTTCATTGGAAAACAGTACAAAGAGCTTAAAAGGGGAAAATGCTGTATTTTCGGCAGTTTGGTGTTGCCAAACAAGAAAATCACAGCCATAAATGAAATGTTATGAATGATAAACAATTCAGCCAAAGTTATGCTGGGCAAAAATTCAGGATATCTGAAGTTGAAGTCCAAAGATAAAGGATTTAAATCCAAATATAACGGTCGTTCTTAGTTTCATGTAAATTGAGCAATTCCACATTACACATTTTAGTTCAAATTTGTGTCAAAACTCTAAGACTTGTAGATACACCTTCAATGATTAAATGAAAGCCACAAATCATTGCTCAATGAGTTTGCAAACTACAAGAAAGCTACAGCTATCTAATGCCAGTAACACAAAACAAATGTGACCACAGCAAGGGTCTCTGCAACTAATTCTCAGATCAGGAACAAGTGTAACTGACGGGGAATTATTCCCGAATATGAGAATATAGAAAGCACTGAACTAGAAAAAATCTTTAATCCAACTTACTGTCCTGAATCACAGTTCACAAGCACTGTATTCCTGAAAATCTGTCAAATTCTTCCTTAAATATCTGACACCATTTGCTTCCAATTGACAGTCAATTTCACACATTTACTGTGTTTCAAATATAACTGTTTTGTGCATATCTACTTCAGCATGCCATAAAAGGGAAATGTGTATCTAAATCTACAATGGCACGCCCAGTTCTGTATGGGAAACGCAGGGGGAGGAAATTATAAAGGATCAGACTACATTACAGCTAATGACATTCAATGCAATTTAAGGGTGAAGTTGTCCACTTCTGACGGAAAAGAAAAATCAAAATATGCTTCAAATAGTGAGATAATGATGCGGGGTGCATGCATACGTGCACGGACACAACTCAGTAAAAGTTAGTGCACACATACATAAACATAGAAGCAAAGAATACTGGAGCAGAAGTTGGTCATCTGGCCTTTTGAACCTGCTGCGCCATTCCATATGATCATGGATGATCATCTAACTCAGAACCCTGTTCCTACTTTCTCCCTGTATCTTTCAGTCCTTTTAGCCCTAAGAACTTTATCTACAACTTTCTTGAAAAGTCTTCAATGTTTTAGCCTTAATCATTTTCCGTGACTGAGAATTCCACAGGTTCATTACTGTGTGTGACAAATTTGTTTTATTTGATCACAAGGTGAGGGCGTCACTAGCTAGGCCAGCATTTAGTGCCCATCCCTAATTGCCCAGAGGGCAGTTAACAGTCAAATATATTGCTGTGGGTTTGGAGTCACATGTAGGCCAGAGCAGCTAAGGATGGCAGTTTCTTTCCCTAAAGGACATGAATGAAACAGTTGAGTTTTCTGACAAACAACAGATCCATGATCTTCATTTGACTCTCAATTCCAGACATTTATTGAATTAAAGTTGCAACAGTTGCCACAGTGGAATTCTAACCCAGGTGCCAAGAACATGATCTGGGTCTCTGAAGTAATTTTTGGTTTTGTCAGTGAACCTCAGGGAAGAGATCGCTTCTGTAGTAGAGTATAATAAAGGTGCAGCAGAATGATATCAGAGCTTTAATGATACCAATGTAGGAATAGGTTGCATGAACTAGGATTGTTTTTACTTGAGTTATGAAGGTTGAGGGATGATCTAATTGAATTGTTTAAAATAATTAGCTTGACAGGTTAGGCAAGCGAAACTATTCTTTTGGTGGAAGCATCCAGGACAAAAAAACATAGATTAGATTAGATTACTTAGTGTGGAAACAGGCCCTTCAGCCCAACAAGTCCACACCGACCCGCTGAAGCGCAATCCACCCAGACCCATTTCCCTACATTCACCCCTTCACTTAACACTATGGGCAATTTCGGAGAAAGTGAGGACTGCTGATGCTGGAGATCAGAGCTGAAAATGTGTTGCTGGAAAAGCGCAGCAGGTCAGGCAGCATCCAAGGAGCAGGAGAATCGACGTTTTGGGCATGAGCCCTTCTTCAGGAATCAGCATGGCCAATTCACCTAACCTGCACATTTTTGGATTGTGGAAGGAAACCGGAGCACCCGGAGGAGCTGAAACAATTGAAATTGACAATACTTCAATCTACAGATTTTTGTTGGGCTAGGGCATCAAGGGATTATGGAACAAGAATATATGAATGACCCATTTCAGCTGTCAATCCAGTAAACCTCCTCTGAACTATCTCCAATGCATTCGTATCTTCCTGTAAACAAGATGACCAAATCTGTACACGCTACTCAATATGAGATCTCATCAATGCCCTGCATAAGTGAAGCATAACCTACTTACTTTTATATCCAGGACTTTTTGTAATAAATAATAACATACAATTAACTGTCTTGGTTACCTGCTGTATCGGCATACCAGTCTTTTGTTATTCATGCATTAGGATATCTAAGTCCCTCTGCATCTCGGAATCAGATAGTTATGCTCCATTCAAGTAATACTTTGCTTTTTAATTCATCCTGCCAAAATGAACAACTTCACATTTTTCCATATCATACTCCATGTGTCAGACGTTTGCCCAATCACTCAACCTGTCTATATCTATATCCATCTTCAACTTCCTTATATCTTCTTCAAAAATACTTTCCTACCTATCTTGGTGGTCATCTGCAAATTTAGTTAACATGGTTTGCTCCCCTCATGCAAGCTATTGATGATTATTGTAATAACTTGAGATTCTTGTCACACCCTGCCAATCAGAGAAACACTCATGTATGAATTTTCTTTGTTTTCTGCCAGCCAGCCAAACATCTGTTCATACTAATATGTTAGCCCTGACATTATGAACTTTTATTTTCAGCAATAATGTTTGATGTGCGACCTTGTCAAGAATATTGTGGAAACACAAGTATAATACAGCTCTCTTTTATCCACAACACATGCTACTTCTTCAAAGAACTCCAATAATTTGGTTAAACATGATTTCCCTTTCACAAAGTCAATAAAGTGTGGTGCTGCAAAAGGTACAGCAAGTTCGGCAGCATCTGAGGAGCAAGACAGTCACCGTTTCGGGCTTGATCCTTCACCAGGTTTCTCTTTGACAAATCGTGCTGACTATTCCTGATCACCTTGAGATTTGCTTTTTTTACCTTCTATTCGTTGATACAACTGAATGACTTGCTAGGCTATTTCAGAGGATGGGAGTCGCACGCAGATAGGATAGTGAAGGCGGCATTTGGTATGCCTTCCTTTATTGGTCAGAGTATTGAGTACAGGAAGTGGGAGGTCATGTTGCGGCTGTACAGGACATTGGTTAGGCCACTGTTGGAATATTGCGTGCAATTCTGGTCTCCTACCTATCAGAAAGATATTGTGAAACTTGAAAGGGATCAGAAAAGATTTACAAGGATGTTGCCAGGGCTGGAGGATTTGAGCTATAGGGAGAGGGTGAACAGGCTGGGGCTATTTTCCCTGGAGCATCGGAGGCTGAGGGGTGACCTTATAGAGCTTTACAAAATTATGAGGGGCATGGATAAGATAAATAGGCAAAGTCTTTTCCGTGGGGCAGGGGAGACCAGAACTAGAGGGCATAAAGTTTAGGGTGAGAGGGAAAAGATATAAAAGCGACCTAAAGTGCAACTTTTTCACACAGAGAGTGGTACGCGTATGGAATGAGCTGCCAGAGGATGTGGTGGAAGTTGGTACAATTGCAACATTTAAGAGGCATTTGAATGGGTATATGAATAGGAAGGGTTTGGAGGGATATGGTCCAGGTGCTGGCAGGTGGGACTAGATTGGTTTGGGATATCTGGTTGGTATGGATATGTTGGACCAAAGGGTCTCTTTCCATGCTGTACATCTCTATGACTCTATGATTTCTGGTATAGATTACCCATGACATAACTGAACCAAATGGTTTATTCCAGTTCCTGTGTCTTCATTCTAAACAGAGGAAAGGCTGAGGCACTTGGGGTTGTTTTCATTGGAGAAAAGAAGGTTTAGAGGTGACTTGATAGAGGTGTACAAGATGATTAGGGGTTTAGATAGGGTCGACAGTGAAAATCTTTTTCCACGTATGGAGTCAGCTATTACAAGGGGGCATAGCTTTAAATTAAGGGGGGGTAGGTATAGGACAGATGTTAGGGGTAGGTTCTTTACTCAGCGAGTCGTGAGTTCATGGAATGCCCTGCCAGTAGCAGTGGTGGACTCTCCCTCATTATGGGCATTTAAGCGAGCATTGGATAGGCATATGGAGGATAGTGGGCTAGTGTAGGTTAGGTGGGCTTGGATCGGCGCAACATCGAGGGCCGAAGGGCCTGTACTGCGCTGTATTCTTCTATGTTCTATACTCAGCAACATTCCACAGATATGTGTTTACCACAGTTTCAAAATTCAGATGTTATCTTATTGTGGACTTTAAGCATTTTAAATACCTGGACAATATCTTCCCTGACCTTTTGTGTCTCTAGACTCTTACCATAACAAAGTTTGAAGACGACATCAATTTGGTTACTGATCCCCACGCCTCTAAAACCTAGCTCTGCAGTCATTATACACAGCAATTCTTCACAGCCCAAAGTTCTGTATTGACTCACCACCTTCTTCATGGGTTTGTTACTGCGTCATTATGGCTATGCATCCTGTAAGCATTCGTGTGGCCACTTTATGGATGGGGGCAGGGGAAGAACAGTACCATATTTAGCTAATTTGCGATCAGCAATAATTTGTTAAACTAAAGGTGCAACTTGTGAGAAATATGAACACTTTTTTTTGCACTTGATGTACAACCCACCTTTTGGCCCTTTAATAAGTTTTATTTCTAAAATCTTTTCGGTGACCGGCTTCCTTCTCCGCACGTATAGTCTCACAATCGATCCAGCCTCTTTTAAAGCTTCTACTGCTTTACTGTGAGTTACTTCCCTTACATCCACATCGTTTACCCGAAGGATGCAGTCATTCACTCTAGAATAAAAAAAGATTTTACAGTAAAATCATCTTCAAACTGGTTAATGATATAGGTTTAGTTAAGAAATCAAAACAAAACTGCAAAAATAAAAAGACTTCAATGGCGGGGAGAATACATTTGCATGTCGGCATTGTGTTTTGATTTGCAATCTGTACATAATTTCAGTATTACATTGGCCGCCAACCTCCCATATTTGCTTTGCTATTTAATTCTTCCTTCTCCCATGCATCAATGTTGGGCATTTGTGCTTTAGAAATTGTATATTTCAGTGGTTCTCAACTTCTTTGGTCAAAGAGCCCCTTTGCAAATGGATTAATTACTACAAGCCCTCCATCTAAAATATGACATCAATTTGAAAGCACTGTGTGTCGTGAATTTAATGATGCTTTAAAGATGACAGATACTTACTGAGATATTAGTGACACCTCACAGCAGAGTTTGATTGTCCCTGGAGAGATATTTAACACTAAAACTCCTGAATTATTCTACTTAAAAGCCTATGGGCAGAATTTTCCCATTTTCAGTTCAAGTGTTTGTCAAGTGAAATTCATGATGCAAGATCCAATGTAGCTCACAGCAATTTTTCTCTCCCAATATTACACCCTTCAACTCATTAATTATGCAAGCAGGCTCTTTGACACTCCTTGTTCAATAGTGCGACAAGAGATGCAGATGTGCTTGCCACTGTGAGAATCTTCCAGCTTTCACATCACCGGTGTCATATTTAAAGCACAACTGTACTTCAGATCTGCAGGCAGGGAATTGTTCCTGTCAATATAGTGCCTTCATAATGAAGGACTGTTGCCCAAAATGTCGATGCTCCTGCTCCTCAGATGCTGCCTGACCTGCTGTGCTTTTCCAGCATCACACTCTTGACTCTAATCTCCAGCATCTGCAGTCCTCACTTTCACCTAATATAGCGCACCACCACTATCACTGGGGACAAGGCCCAGAAAGCAAAGCTTGCTCCCTGCTCTGCAACCAGAGACTTGCAGCCACTGCTGGACAGGGTTGTGAAGAGAGCAATGGGCCTTTTTACTGATGGCCAAAGGCAGCCAGGCTACCATGGACCCAGATAATAGCCCAGGTCAGCACTTTAACCCAGGTCAAAAGGAACACTCAGCAATAAAGGAAGGTGTCAAGTGATCTTTGCTCTACAGAGCTAAGTGTCACCACCTTTTCTCTACCACCTCAAATTCAAATGACCATCATGACTCACTAACTCTTCAAATGCACTCACCTTTCACCAAGGCTCATAGGCTACAACTCTCAAAATTGAATGGAAGATTCCCACTCAATTACTCTCACCCACCTCACTCTTCCTGCTCTCTGCATTTCCTACTCGGTCATTAGAGACACCTCACTGCCTCTGCTGAATCAACATTTAACAGTTCCTTAATCCATTTTCAGCACACCTCAATACCTTTCTTTCTCCTTACAGGGGAAATTGGCTCCCTCCCAGAATGGTATCTCCACAGCACCACAAATGATTTACCTGTAAACCCACAACCGTTTGCACTTGACCTGTGGGATTGACTGCGGTCTATTCCCAGTTTGCAAGGTTAGAGATCTCCATACTCTGGCATGACCTCGACTGACCACAGTCAATCTCACTGGAATCAGCTGAGCTGCTTTACTGGCTAAGTACCCCAGATTTAATGCAGACCCCTTTGATCCTGGATTTCATTTCAGTCTCAGTAGTTTCCCCAATTTTCTCACTATTGTCCTCGCCACACCAAGGACTGGAAAAGTCTACACACAGTTATGTATATTTCAAGGAAAAGTACAGAATGTAAATCTCTTGGATATAAAATTAGAAATAGAATTTCATTTACTTAATTCTGGTAAAGTGGTGGCTCTGCAGACCACTGGGAAATTAGGTGAATGATGGCTCGAGGCAGGCTTGACAGTTTTATGCCTCTCTTTGAGTGACAATGCACTAAAACAATATTCTGCAGACTCCTAATATTTCGGGCAGATATGTTTTTTTTTTCATCCTGCAGACCATTTCTCGGACAAGTCTGGAACAGGAATTTTACTACATTAACTGCAATGGTGGCCTACAGCTGACAATTCAAAGATAAATAAAATCAATAAGAATGCATTAATTTTATAAAACTGAAGTTTCATGGACCAAAACTGGTCTTGATCAGTAGTGAAAAGTCGGCCAAGAGCAACACTGAGCCAGGTTTACACCACACCCAATTTTCTGTCATATGAACACCGACTCAACCCATCAGAGTCCTTTTTTTTAAATAAACAGTGGTTCCAATAGACTCAATTGCTCAAACAATACATGAGCTTTTATTGATCTTCAAATGATGAGATCATTTGGGAGCATGCTCACCTCTAACACTAGCAGCTTATTTTTCATATTGATATATTTTCTTACGGTATCTTTAATTTTCAAATTTCATGAGCATTAACACTAAACACAGTTTTATACAGCTTACATAAAATTGTCAGTGATAATGTGACATTTAGTATTCGCGAAAGAACCTTAAACAGTAGAAAATATTTGGAAGTGCAAACAACTTAAGCAAATTGATGCTAATTTGTTTTCTCCTTGCTCATTACAAATTGACTCTTATCCACGGACAGTACATGGCAGAATGATAGATATAATAATCCTAATGCTTGCATGTGTCATTTGAGTTAATTTAGAGTAGTACTGAACTAACTGGGTTAAGATATGCCAGATATCATTCCAAGACACATTTTCTACAGAGATGAGGAAACATTATGACCATTTTATGCAATATATACTAGCTTTAAGTAGAAACCTTATAAATTTTATTAAAGTGATCACATATTATATCAACTGCAAATTTTCACATGCTAAGCTGCGAAACTAAGCCATAACCCAATGCTTTCTCAAGTGAAAGAGAAAATGTTAGAAAATAAATGTGGCCCAACTTTGCATAAAATTCAGTCAATCAATCAGCTCCCTTAAATTACCAACAATCAAACATATTAAATTAAATTACTCCAAATTTTGTGATGGGCACATCAGTACAATTTGTTCCAGACTTTGTCATAGATCCAACCAGGTAAGTAGTTCAGAGGGGTGGATGGTCTGACCAAAGAGCATACAGTCAAGTCAAAAAATATATTCATCTTTTACAGATCTGAATATTCTTTTATATCCCCTGAATTTTAAACATATCTACAATTAGATCACTCCTCAATCCCCTGAAAGCTGAATATAACCTGCTTTCAAAATTTAACTCACTAAGCTGCAATAGGATTCTGATAAATTCATGGTGCTCACTCTCCAAGGCTGATGAACGGTTTCCTCAGTGTGGGGAGGATTGAAAGGAGGGCTCCAGATGATATCTGAGCACATGTTCATATGGAGCCTGTGTAACACTGCCACTCCTTCCCTCATCCACAAACCACCTTTCAGGCATTTTGAGACAAAGATCGACATTCCCATTAGACCTTTGGATTTCCTGTTGTATCCACCCATTGGATTTTAACGATTTACATAGATGGACAATCAAATCTGTTTGCTCGTACGTAGTTCTTTGTTTCTCACCATTATGGAAGTAGTGTTATTTCCAGTAACCTTTCATATAAATATAAAACAATCTAAAACTGTTCTGTCTTGGTGCCTTTTAAGAGTCTACTCGCTCCACAATGTCTCCAAACATAACTGATCTGTCAAATAAGCAAAGCTGGGTTCTGATGCTCAGTCCCACTTAATATTTACCTCGAGAATGCACAGTATTTCCTTATGTCAACTTCAAGAGGGAAAGCTGCATTCTATTTCACAATGCCTCTACCCTTAGAATAAAAATAATTTCCCACAGGAAACACTCATCAACAGAATTGCAAATGAGGCACTCATTAAGTGTAGATAAGGCATGTTCCAAGTTACGATTAGGGTCAGATGTCAATTACAGCATATTTAAGAACCACTGGTTTTTGTTAATCGTGCACTCGTTTTAATGGAGTGATTTGGAAGTGGCTTATTTACCTCTTCCACCAGCCAATTTAGGGTCCTTTGGAAGTGTGGTAATGTGAGAGAGGAAAGATATAAGAGAGACCTAAGGGACAACTTTCTCACACAGAGGGTGGTACGTGTTTGGAATGAGCTGCCAGAGGAAGTGGTGGAATCATGTACAATGACAATATTTGAAAGACCATTTGAGTCCCCTCTGCTCCAGAGATGTATAGTAATATTTCTGTACAGATTGATTATAAAACAACCAATATTAAATACCAGTTTGATAATTATTAAATGTATAATTATTTAAATTGATTTGGTAATGAGTTATTTAAAAAGCTCACCAATTAAAAGCCTTTTGGCAGTAGTAGTGTCCTTACCTCTGGACTAGGAGACCCAAGTTCAAATCCCACCTGCTCCAGAGGTATGTTACAATATATCTGGCAAATTGAGTTTCAGAAAAGAACCAGTGGGCTGGGGTGCATGATTTCTCCCACAGAATCCATTTTGGTTCAATTCCCTCCCTTGCTTCCCAACTTTTTGAAAGACCTGCTTCTGTTTCCTACTATGTTCGATGAGCATCTTCTGATATCACACAATAAACCAAACAACAGTTTTATATGCACATAAGTGTTATATTCAGCACAAACACAACTTTATTTTGGATTGTGCACTAAAATAGGAAAACTACTGCTTTAAACAAGGTCAACAAAAAAATTTGCTGCACTTTTAGAAACAAGGTACTGGAACTCGCAGAGAATTGTGTTGTCACTGTTATTCTATCCAAGTGGTAGGGAAAGATATTGAGAGCCAATGGCACAGTGAGTGCATACCTTGGGCAAACTTCAACCGGAGAACAACAAATTCAGTTTTCAGTTAAGGATTGCTGAGTAGCCGGGCTTGATCAGCATGGCAACAACTCTGATTGGCTCCTGGTCAAATGAACAGCTTGTGTGTGAACAATATGAAGGCAGAAGGTAGCCAGACTGCAAGAGATAACATCTCTCACCATTTGTCATAAGCAGTTACCTCTAACTAGTGACTAAGAAACTGAACAATTAAAGTGTCAACCCATATCTTCAGCAAAGAACAAAAAGGAATTGGATCTGGACCTTGGAGATCAGAAAGACTTGGAAGCAGAAAAAGTGACAATTTATCAAATTGTGTGGACTGGTACTGTTGAATGGTGTTTCCCCAATATTTTTTCCTCCACCCATAATATCCATGTTTCTGTCTGCAATGCACGCATAAGGTTTAAGGAGATGATAGACTTTCAGGCAGTTAAATTGGAGAACTTTAAATGAAATCTTTTGCACTTGCTGACAATCCTAGGAGTAGTTGAGCTCAAATATAAGCACACTTTCCCAGCTGAATAGGTATAGTTTAGTAAGTTTGCAGATGACACCAAAATTGGAGGTGTAGTGGACAGTGAAGAAGGTTACCTCAGATTACAACTGGATCTTGATCAGATGGGCCAATGGGCTGAGAAGTGGCAGATGGAGTTTAATTTAGATAAATGTGAGGCGCTTTATTTTGGGAAAGCAAATCTTAGCAGGACTTAGACACTTAATGGTAAGGTCCTAGGGAGTGCTGCTGAACAAAGAGACCTTGGAGTGCAGGTTCATAGCTCCTTGAAAGTGGAGTCGCAGATAGATAGAATAGTGAAGGCGACGTTTGGTATGCTTTCCTTTATTGGTCAGAGTATTGAGTATAAGATTTGGGAGGTCATGTTGCGGCGGTACAGGACATTGGTTAGGCCACTGTTGGAATATTGCGTGCAATTCTGGTCTCCTTCCTATCAGAAAGATGTTGTAAAACTTGAAAGGGTTCAGAAAAGATTTACAAGGATATTGCCAGGGTTGAAGGATTTGAGCTATAGGGAAAGGTTGAATAGTCTTGGGCTGTTTTCCCTACAGCGTTGGAGGCTGAGGGGTGACCTTACAGAAATTTATAAAATCATGAGGGGCATGGATAGGATAAATAGACAAAGTGTTTCCCCTTGTGGGGGGAGTCCAGAACTAGAGAGCATGGGTTTAGGCTGAGGGGGGAAGGATATAAAAGTGACCTAAGAGGCAGTGTTTTTCACACAGAGGGTGGTGCGTATATGGAATGAGCTGCCAAAGGAAGTGGTGGAGGCTAGTACAATTGCAACATTTAAAAGGCATCTGGATGGGTATATGAATAGGAAGGGTTTGGAGGGATTTAGGCTGGGTGCTGGCAGGTGGGACTAGAGTGGGTGGGGAAATCTGGTCGGCATGGACAAGTTGGACTGAAGGGTCGGTTTCCGTGCTGTACATCTATGACTCTCTATTGTTGTGACATCAGATGATGCACAGTGTTTTGTTCTGCAGCCTTAATTTCATGTTGTCTTGAGGTCACAAAAAGAGCTTGTGGCCTGAGTTTAATTACCTGGAAGACTGCCAGTAAACACCCAAGACTCCTGAGGCTATCTTCAATTCTGTTGGCTGCTGTAGTTTAGACTTTTTGGCTGAGATGCACTTTATTACTGGGGTTTTGAACAGGCTTCCTTTTTTCCCCTTAAAATAACTTTTTAATTTTACATATTCCCTTTTTGGTGACTGCTTTAATCATTCATAAACTGTGCCATGCTTTTCTTCTATTAATTAACTCTAATAGCTGAATCGCAGTTTCTTTCATGAATAAAATCTGAAATGTTTTCTTCCCAGAATACAATTCTCAACAATAGCTTCTGAAAAGCTGGCAACATATTTTTATAAAACCCATTAACATAGCTTTTGTCGCAGAAGTAACTGAATCAATGTTTGTTTTACATAAGTAAATGGGAATGCATTAATGGTTGGACATACCGCAGTCTTCCATCCTGAGCAGCTGCACCTCCTGCAATGATTTTTGTAATGAATATACTGGGATCATCACCAATGTGCGGATTATCTGTACCACCTGCAATGCTGAAGCCGAGGCCAGAATTTCCCTAGTGTAAGTACATAAATAGAAAATCAGGCATAAAACTCTAATTGAAAGCACTGGAAGAAACAAGTAATTGTGAAAATGACTGTAGAAATCAGTGGAAGTTTCATTGTAAATATTGCTTCTGTTGGCAGGTTCATCTCCAGTAAGGTAAGCAGCAAAATATACAGTTTTATGGTTTAAAAATTGGGAATCAACAAAACATTAAAAGATAACAAACTCAACTAAAACAAACTAGAGTGAAATGTTTTGGAATACTAAGGTAGACAGTAGAGTGTGCATTAGGAACCTAAGACAGAGGAGTAGTAGGCCATTTGACTCTTTGTATCTGCTCTGCTATTCAACAAGATCATGCCTGTCTACTTGTGACCTCATCCCTCCCTCTCCTAAATGACCCCAAAATCCAGGATTCCATTGTTGTTAAAAACCTGTAACTCTGCTGCCAATAAATTCTATGACTCAGTCTTGAATGATTTCAGAAAAAAAAAAGAGAATTCCACATACTAACAATCCTTAAAGAGAAAAATCTCCTTGGCTCAGTTTTAAAAGGGAGACCTCTTAGTCACAGTCGCTGTCTCCTAGTGCTAGAGTTCCCCAACAAGAGGAAACATCCTCTTGATTTCTACACTATCAAGTCCGTTGAGGATCTTTTACATTTCAATAAGATCATCCCTCAGTCATTTAAATTCCAAATATGCACAAAACCAATGTGCAACTGTAAAAGATTAATTCACAGGATGAGGGCATCATAGTCCAGACCAACATTTATTACCCATCCTTAATTGTCCAGAGGGCAGTTAAATGTCAATCACATTGCTACATGTCTTTCATCTCAAAAAGTAGTTGAATGAACACTCTCTGAACTGGACATAGGTTTGCTCCCTGATCTAGAAGGTTCGTTTTCAGATGTTCCATCAACATACTAGGTAACATCATCAGTGAGCTTCCAGGTGAAGCACTGGTGGCATGGCCTGCTTTCTATTTGTGCGTTTAGGTATCCTTGGATTGGTGATGTTATTTCTTGTGATGACATTATTTCCTGTGCTTTTTCTCAGGGGGTGTACATGGGATCCAAGTCAACGTGTTTGTTGATAGAATTCCAGTTGGAATGCCATGCTTCTAGGAATTTTCCTGCGTGTCTCTGTTTGGCTTGTCCTAGGATGGATGTCCTTCCTCATCTGCATGTCAGGATAAGAGTGAGAGTGGGTCATGTCTTTTTGTGGCTAGTTACTGTTCATGTATCTTTGTGGCTAGTTTTCTGCCTGTTTGTCCAATGTAGTGTTTGTTATAGTTCTTGCAAGATAATTTGTAAATGACATTGGTTATGCTTATTGTCTGTAGCGGGTTTTTCAAACTCATTAGCTGCTGTTTTAGTGTGTTCGTGGATTTGTGGGCTACCATGATGCCAAGAGGTCAGAGTAATCTGGCAGTCATTTCCAAGATGTCTTTGATGTAGGGGAGAGTGGCTAGGGTTTCTGGACGTGTTTTGTCTGCTTGTTGGGGTTTGTTGCTGAGAAATCGGCAGATTATGTTAATTGGGTACCCATTCTTTTTGGATACACTGTATAGGTGATTTTTCTCTGCTCTGCGTAGTTCCTCTGTGCTGCAGTGTGCGCTGCAATTCTAGCTCAGTGAGCAAACCTACATCCAGAACCTCAACCTGAGCTAAAATCTGCTCAAAACATGCCAACTCTCTGAACTGCTTTACCATAATTATCATTTCGTTTGGAGACCGAAACTGCACATAAGACTTCAGATGTGGTCTCACCAAGTCTACAGCTGCAGTAAAATGTTTGTATTCTATTCTCCTTGATGCGTAGTTCAACATTCTATTTGCCTCCCTAATTAATTGTTGTATCTGCATGTAAACCTTTGTGATTCATGTGAGATTCACACTGCCCAGATCCCTCTACAGCAATCTCCTTTTATTTAGTAGAAGGTACGTTTAATTTCCTTGCCTAGATGGATAAGGTCACATTTTCCCACATTATATTCTACCTATCAGATTATCTACTGACATAATCCATCTATATCTCTTTGCAAACTTTACATCCTGTTGACAACAAACCTTCCTACCTTTCTTGACGTAATCAGCAATTTAAACTTGATCATTTATCCTTTAGTGCACGGTGGCTAAATTTACTGATACAGAATATTAAAAAAAAAAGTTGAGGTCAGCTGATATCCTGGTCTTAACCAGGCCATTAGAAAAGATACCAAGCAGATATCAGGTGCTTCCCAAAAAGAGAAAGTGAGAAGTATCAACATCACCCCCATGAAAAGAACTTGAATCAATTTGAGTACTGAATTGGCAAATGTTAGTCATGCCCACAACACAACGTTTTGAAGAGGTGAACTTTAGAATACTTAGCCTTAGTTAAGAAAAAAAAGTTCATTTTTGGCATCATTTTATACTGTATTTCGAAAGCAATTGTCCAATACAAATTGCTTTTCTATCCTGCACAAAAAAAATTCATGCTTTCTTCCCCAAACTGGCAAGCCATCACTTAAATTATGGTAAAAGTCCAAGGTGTCAATTTCTTCTGGATATGTGAATTTACTATATGTTATTTAAAATATTCCCATGCAACCCCTGACATTTTGCAACCAGGAACTACATATGTAGTCATGAACATGGGGACCACTTGTTCTACTTGTACATGCACACAGCAGTTAGTTGTGGATTTTTTTTCTTGAATTAGGTTATTAGTTTCTTTGTAGGTGGGCAAAGTGTAAGAGGAAGTCTCTGGCCCTTTGAGTGTGTTCCCACCTCTCAAGATCATGGATGTCCTTCACATCCATCACTCATTCCCAAAATGAGATTTTGATTCTCTTGATTCTCCTCGTACCCGAAATCCATACCGCCTTCACTAAAACAAGTTACTAAAACTCCAGAAATTCCTTTCCGCAAAATATCACTTGAAGCACCCATTGCACAGGAAATTTAATGAATGAAGCTTTCTTCCCTTGTAGAAACAGCAGCCAGTGCAAAATTAAAGGTCATTGCTGCATTTCATTCTATTACAACATTGAGCAGCTGTGAACAGATGTGACAAATATTAATCTAAACATTTGACGTAAAAGCTGTTAAATTGAAATATCAATGGCAATGCTTCTCTCCTGACCTAGGGATTAGGATTTGGTACTTTCACCATTGCAGGCTGGGTTTGATTCTAGAGCAGAGCAGGCAAGTTTATGGACATGTCTGATCTGCTACAGAATAGGCATTCAATAGTGGAGTAGGTTCAAGGAGCTGAACAGTCCACTCCTATTTTGTATGAGCTTATAAAATATTTAATTCAAATCAATGGGAGATGCGAATAAAAATATTTTATTCAAATCAATTTCTGTTTGGATCATCAAAAAGAGCTTGCAATTGCCTCAAAGTGAGGATAATAATTTTAATCTCAATATTGCATGGTTTTCTATTCAATGGTTATTTATCCACACAAAATCAAATATCTCCATCCATTTGTAAAATCCACACTATTTCAAGACTTAACATCAGATTCTGTTACTCATTAATTCTAATTACAATGCTCATATATTCAAGGGCTGAAATAAATTGTTTCAGCATCAACTTGTTCCTTATGTCCTGAAACCTTTACGAGACTGTCATTTTCAGTTTCTGTTACATGCAATAATAAATCCAAGTTGGGAGGGCAAGAATTTTCCTGTGATTTATTGTGAAGAGCAGACATTTCACCTGCTGTGAACATCAAGGTTTGCTACCAGCATAAATTAAGCAGACTTAGTAGTTTTCTTCTGCTATGTATACAGACTCAAATCTGCTCTCTGTTAGTTCACTCAAACACATGAATCATTTGATACTTTATAGACCATTAGCACATTTGCTTATACATCAGGGAAGGAATTATACAAGGAAAAATCAACAACAGCTTGTATTTATATGGTTCCTTTAATGTAATAAAATGTACCAAAATGCTCTACAGAAGTACTATAAAATAAAATTTGGCACTGAGCCACAAAAAGTGATAACAGGACAGATGACTAAAAAGCTTACACAAAGAGATTAGTTCTAAGTACTGCCCTAAAAGAAGGAAGGAGAGGTTAAGGTATTTAAAAAATGAGTGGCACAGCTATCTGGTGGGGGAACCAGAAAGGCTAGATTTAGAACACAATTTTCAGAGTTGTTGGACTAGAGGTGTTTACAGACATTACCAAGAAAAGGGCATGCAGGGATATGTCAACAAGGATGAGAATTTAAAACAAAATTCAACAAGTTGTTTAATCCTGAGCAAAGGCAGGTCATTTGAACACAAGGCGAATGGGATTTGGACTTGATGAGATTAAAGACATGAATGAGGGGAAAAGACTCAGCATATGGTAGAAAGAGTTAACTTTTCATTTAGAGTGACCATCATCCATTCTGACCTGTTGAATTTATCCAACAGTTTTTGTCTCATTTCAGATTTCTAGCATTCACAATATTTTGCTTGAGGTATTCAACAGATGAACAGCGGTAAGGATGAGTTCAAGTAATGCCACAGAAGTAAAAATAGGCCAACTGAAACAGATAATATTCTCTATTTTTCTTTGAATTATTCACCATTTATTCTTGCCCAGTACCACACCACTTCATCTGATGGCCAAGTATTCGACTTTCAATTTAGAGGAAGAACAGTGACAAACTGCTAACATCACTGGAGTAATAATCTCGAGTCTTGCACGCTAATGGTCTGGTGCCAGGGGTTAAAATTCCACCATTGCAACTCGTGGACTAATTACCTGCAATTAAATAATGATTCTGGACTCGAAAACTACTCCCAATAATGGTGACCACGAAGGAATTGTCACAATAACCTTTTTGATTCACTAACGTCCTTTAGGGAAGAAAATCTGCCAGCCTTATCTATTCTGGCCTAGATAGGATTCTAGATCCTTAACTGCCCTCTGAAGTAGCACTGTTAACTTGACCTTTGCTCCAAGAAAGTAACATTTAATCTACAGCTACACTAAATTTACAGCTCCCAACAGTTAAAGTGGATGGCTGATCTTTTTTTTAACAAAACTTAATTTACCAGTGTTCATCATGCTGGAAATCACCTGGCTTAGATTTTGCTCATGCTTCATACAAAGCTAAAAGCTTTAGTCTGCTTGACAATAATTTATCACAAACAGTTGTAAAGAACGTGTCTGGAATTGTAAACAAATCAGAGATCTGGATGCTGGTATACGCAAGAATAAACAGCTCCACACAACTGTAATTGTGAATGATGTCTATTCAAATAATCAAGTATTTAAGTAAAGTTCACAGACTATATCTGTAATACTTGTGAAATATTTCAAGCTAAAAGAAGTCATTCTTGTTTGGTGTGCACTATGAAACACATTTTATCAAATCTTTACTCAGATTCATTGAATTCCTTTTTTAATAACAAAAGATTATCCTGCTATCACAGTTGTGAGTTTCAACACAATTGAATTATTAAGCAGTAATTGAAAGAGATTATATACATTGTGTAGATTTGTATTTCTTTTATTCTAATAATATGGCATTCCTGTAAGCCTTTAAGCCAAAGTATGCCAGATGTCTAAAAATATAAAAAGTTGGTTTAAAAAAAAGATGAATATCAAATACTGACTTTTGATTTGAGTTTGCCTAAAATAGATCTTTGGAGAAAGATATTTAAAGGAACATTGACAGTACAATTGGCCAATTCAGCAGTTTTCTAAATCACGGTTCCTTTCTCCAAAAGTTTGAATCAAATGCTGCACACTAGAAGTGACTCTTGTGAAATAGGTTTTATGATTACAATGTGACTTTATGTCGTCAAACAAGGATGCATTTATGAATCAATGGCAATACAATTTGGCAATACAATTTCCAATTACTGATGAATGCTAATGTGGTAGCCAGTTAGAACTGGACCTCAAGACAAAAACATAATTTGAAGTTTTATACACTGGAGTTTACAATAATTTCAGCTTCTCTCAAAAAAGAAGTGAATATTACAAGAGATGGACTGGCATATCATGAGTGATAAATCTGATCAGGACTTTAGAACATCTTAAAAGGAAATTTGAACACTGGTTTCTCTCCTGGTAGCAACTATTCTGTGGGGATAAAAACAGAAGGAGCTGACTGAAGACAGGAACTTCATTAAATAATTATCACAGCTGTGTGGAATGCAGTTGGACAGCAGGTTACTGAGCAACCAACTGCAGAATAATTCAACCAATCTTCTGGCAATATTAATTATTAATACCCTTGTGCAAAGGTCACACAAAGAAAGCAGAGCATAATAACATTCTGCAAACATACTCTGTGGTTGACAAAAGCTGATCAAAAGTGAACTCAAGCCCGCAATAAAACTGTCACATTCACATGAATTGTGTGCAAGTGCCAGATCAATATTCCCACTGAATCTTGCCCTTGTTGGTGAATACAGGAGATGAAATTGGAAGGAAATGTTGGTATAAAATGCATTTTGATTCAGTGTAAAAACTTAGGTGGATTTCTTGAGAATACCTTGAACTTCAAAATTTACTCATGGCAGATATGAGTCATCAGTTTAAAAAAAAATCGGTATCTTACCCTCTCAAGTGTGATTTCTTCATATTCATAATCTGCATCTGTACCATTTACCTACAAAAGAACCAAGACATGTGAAATGTTAGCTAAGAAAAAATGAGTTACATTTGACAAACACTAAAAATTATTCATATTTCAGTTTTTGTTTCATGAAAGCTTTCAGATTGATTGGTCACAAGTGTGATAAAATTGCAATGATTACTTCTATGGCTGTGGATTCATGTTCACAGGAGACACATACACTTAAGTATTGGTAGTATTCATTTCCAATCATTTAACTTCATACTAAATGCAGTAGTTCATTGAAACCAATGATCAATATACACTGTTAGTTTCAACTTAAAAATGATTCTTTTTCTCAGCTTTTTTGATCTGCAAATGTGAATGAGTTACTCATGCCAAAAGATAACACTTATACCAGTGAAATGGAAGTCACAGCAAGTTTCACATTAAGGCAAGTACATCAGATTTTACAACACCAAAAAACAGCAAACTCGTGACAAATTGCAATGTAGTCCAATTACTTTTGATTTAAATGAGAAGGGGCTGACAATAAAAATACATTGAGCATTACCACACCAATGCACAGTAATTGTTAACTTACTCTTTTATGGTATTGTCCAAATACATTATTATTGGTGGCTATAATTATCATAGAAAAGAAATGGATTCTTACAGACAATACAATTGGTTAAGGGATAGCCCAGTATTAAAGTGGTTCATCAAACTGCAAGAGCTTGGAATCCAAGCGGTAGAAGAAAGATCAACAGGAAAAAAAAGGAGCAGAAATACAAATCACAAAAAATACTTCTTCAATGAAAAAGGAGGTAACTAAAATTAGACCAACAGGATTGTCATTTTAACTGACTGTGTTTTTTTTTTAGATTAGATTAGATTACATTACAGTGTGGAAACAGGCCCTTCAGCCCAACAAGTCCACACCGACCCGCCGAAGCGCAACCCACCCAGACCCCTACATTCACCTACCCTTACCGAACACTACGGGCAATTTAGTATGGCCAATTCACCTGACCTGCACATCTTTGGACTGTGGGAGGAAACCGGAGCACCCGGAGGAAACCCACGCAGGCACGGGGAGAATGTGCAAACTCCACACAGTCAGTCGCCTGAGGTGGGAATTGAACCCTGGTCTCTGGCGCTGTGAGGCAGCAGTGCTAACCACTGGAGCGAAACTTATTTTCAACTAATGACTATTTCTCCCTTAGTATATGGAAGTTTCCAATGTGTTAGATGGGAATGCTGCATCTGCATCTACCACATGGAAACAGCATGTCACTCAACTGTGTTTAGAAATAGGCTCACAATTTCACCAGGAGAAAGTGAGGACTGCAGATGCTGGATCAGAGTCAAAAGGTGTGGTGCTGGAAAAGCACAGCCAGTCAGGCAGCATCCGAGGAGCAGGAGCGTCGACGTTTCCTGATGAAGAGCTTATGCTCAAAATGTTGACTCTTCTGCTCCTCAGATGTTGCCTGACCAACTGTGCTTTTCCAGCACCACACGTTTTGGCTCATAATTTCACCAGTTTATGGTAAAATAATAAATTGGATTCTTGCCTGGTGAAGGGGTTTTAAATATAAATAAACAGTTGTACAGCAGTTCCAATTTCTGCTAGAATTACTTATCGCAGATTGTGCAGGAATTCTCTCTCACCATCATATCTGGCATTTCTTCTCCAACCATTTTGGAACATGACAACTCTAGGAAATTATGGGAACATACACCTGTTTCTCAATGTTTCATAATACAGGATTTTAAAGCTATGCAACGTCAATTTGTAAACAAACCTAACTTTTCATTAGCTGGATAACTGCACTGACATGAAGTTAAAACACCCTGACAACTACGTGTATCTATTGAATCAATGGAGCTGCACTGTATTTAGTATTTCACTAAACTGGCTCCAGTGAGAATTACACAGCCACTTTAAAGGGGTCCTTTCACATCTGAATTATTCAGCAGTACAAATTAACAATAGAATTTGGAAAGAACTTGGCCTCAGCTAATGGCAACTGACCCAAAACCCCAGTGCTGAACACACTCGAGTCATTCAGAAAAGATGGGAAGAGCCTCGTTTCAGGATTCAACTTGATAGTTTCTGTATGGTGCACTGAATGCAGTAAAACTTATCACAAAACACTTGTTCACTTCACTATTGGTTGGCAGCAGTCCACTCCAAGAATCAAAATTTCTAGTCAATGCATTTTTTGATTTACAAAGTACACTTGATTGATAGTTGAAATTGTCGAGGTGAAAGTGAGGGCTGCAGATGCCGGAGATCAGAGCTGAAAATGTGTTGCTGGAAAACCACAGCAGGTCAGGCAGCATCCAAGGAACAGGAGAATCGATGTTTCGGGCATAAGCCATTCCTGAAGAAGGGCTTATGCCCAAAACGTCGATTCTCCTGTTCCTTGGATGCTGCCTGACCTGCTGCGCTTTTCCAGCAACACATTTTCAACTCTGATAGTTGAATTGTCATGATCAAGTATCAATTAATCTTTGTAAGCATTCTCAACATTGCAAATATATCACTGAAAATGAGATTCCTTTACACTCTGGAGATGAAATGATTCAAAAGACTGTAAAAAAATGTACATTTACATAGGTCTCCAGGTAGCAATGGTGTTTGCTACAATCTGAGGTCTGAAGTAGCAGGGAAAATAAGGATGCAAGTTTCACTGAGACTTTGAAGAAAAAAGATAAACTGAATGTAGTAGTTTTATATTCCTCGCCTCATAACGAGATACACAACCAGAAACAGATTTATCTTGTCTCTCAGTAAGGTGAAATACTTTAAACAAGTAATAGGAAGCAAATTAACTTCTTTACTGGAACAGAAAAAGGGGTGAACCAAATAATGGCCAGTGATGGCATTGTGGTAATGGCACTGGACTAGTAACCCAGAGCCCCAGATAAAAGCAGAGGGGATATGTGTTTGAATCCAACCTTAGCAGATGGTGAAAATTAAAGTGGGGGAAAAACAAGTGCAATTAAAAGAATGCCAATTGGACACCATATGTTTGAATCTTAACTGACCTCTGAAATGGCTGAGCAACCCACTCACTTCCATAGCAATTCGGGATGGGGAATAAATGAAGACCTAACTGGTGATGTCCACATGAGTAATTAAAACAATCACACTATTTAAAGATGCACTTATAGATGAAAACTCTTGATAAGGGAAATAATAATAATGGGCCAGATTTTACTGTGGAAATAATGGAAAAGCTGTCATTGTCATCATTCTTAAATTTTAAATTGTAAGAAACCGCTGGCAACCACACACGCACAGTTAAAAGCGGTGTTCTGATTTGCTTAGATTGTCTAAAAGCTTTTGCTGTTACCTTGAGCTTGCCTAGAGGTCAGACATCAAAAACTAGCTGGATGCACACCAATAAAAACCTACTAGAAATATTCTGGGCGTGTCCACTGCAGTATAGGTAAATTTATAATAAGTTATAATTTAAATAACCAAGGTCTTCTCCCCAGGGTGGGGGAGTCCAAAACAACGTGGCATAGATTTAAGGTGGGGGTGGGGGGGGATTTAAAAGGGACCCGAGGGGCAACATTTTCACACAGAGGGTGGTGTGTGTACAGAACGAGCTGTCAGAGGAAGTGGTGGAGGCTGGTACAATTATGACATTTAAAAGACACTTGCACACGTACATAGTTAGAAAGGGTTTAGAGGAATACAGAGTTGATAAAGCACAACAGGTCAGGCAGCACCTAAGGAGCAGGAGAATCAACGTTTTGGGCATAAGCCCTTCATCAGGAATGTGGTGGGGGGTTGGGAAGAACAGGGATGGCAGAGAGAGAGAGACAGGAGAGACAGAGAGAGAGAGACAGACAGACAGACAGACAGAGAGAGACCAGGGGTGATGGAGAGGGTGAAGTGGGGCCGGGGGCAGAGGGCAGCCGAGAGAGAGGAGAAAAGCAAAAAAGTGCTCAAATAGGGAAAGCAATGTAATGTTGAGGGGTTTGAATTATTTGCCCATTAGTTTAGAGCAGCCAGGAGTAAAATTATTTGTTCATTACTATGCTGGGTAGAATCTGGAGGACAGCTCAATAGGGGTAATATATAATAATCCAAAATATTGTCCTTTTTTTGGATTGATGCATTGCTGACAAGGTAAGCATTCATTGCTTCTTCTAATTGCCTTGAGAAGTTATTATCAACTTACCATGTGGGCAAGCATCTGGGCATCTTACTGAAATTTACAATTACAAGGCTGTTCCTGAACCTAGTCTTAACTACCTTTACAGCATTTGAGCGATTTCCTCACAATGGTCAAATGCTACAACCCAGGCAGTTGTACAACAAAAACGTGATTCTTCAGACTGATTATTAATTTTGCTGTTTAGAATGAAATGAGAATTCAAAAAGACTAAGCATTTTCTTTAGGGGTAAGACATCCAAAATCATATCTTCAAGCTTTCACAGAATGAATCCAGTATAGCACTGCCCAGGCCCAGTAAAATGGGGTGCATGGTAATAAAAACAAAACAAGCAGATGCTGGAAGTCAAGTTTAAAAAATGAAAATCCTAGAGAAACCAAGCAGTTTCAGTATAATCTGTGGAGAGAAAAATAAAGTTAACGTTTCAAAACCAATTGTCTGAAAACCCAAAGAAGCAAGGAAATAAATCAATAAGCAGGATTTCAAGATAGTAATCTCAATATTTTTCCCAGTACCACAAGCTAACAAGATCAGGAACAGAAGAACAGGATGAATGTGTGGCTGAAGGGATGAAATGGGAGAGAGGGATTTAGCTCTTGAAGCATTTGGACCAACATTAGGTAAGATAGGATCTGCCGAAACTGAACAGGTTGTTCCCCAGCAGCACTGGGGTTGATACCTTTGCAAGACTAGCTCTCACTAATGCTGTAGAGGACAGGCAGGGGTACAGGAGCCTGAGCAGGAAGACATATGAGGAAAACAAAGATGGAAATGAGAAATGAAAAGTAAGCAGCAAAAAATGAAAGGCAGAGGAAACAAATCCTATCTGCAAATAGAGCTGTAGTATGAAAGACACGTAAAAAAGACAAGTCAAAAGATACCATGTCTGAATGCACATAGCATTCCCCAAAAAAGCAGACTAATTAACAGAATGGTAGAGTATTATTTAAGTGGTGATAGATTAGGAAACGTTAAGGTAAGAAGAGGCTTGGGTATCATTTTATTCTTACAAAACTCATTCGTGGGACGTGGACATCACCGGTGAGGCCAGCATTTCTTTCCCAATCCTAGGTACCATTGAGAAGGGGGTGGTGACTTGCTTTCTTGAACTGCTGCTTTATCCTGGGTATGATGTCAAGCTGCTCAAAAAGTGGTATTGGAGCTTCACTCATCCAGGCAAGTGGCGGAGTATTCCATCACATTCCTGACTTGTGCCGTGTACATGGTGAACAGGTTTTGGGAAGTCGGGTAGTGAGTTAATCACTGAGATTCCTAGCCTCTGACCTACAATTTATATTCAAGGTTTGTGAGAAGATTTGTAGCTCGGGTGCTCGTTGTATGGCCACAATTTATATGGCTAGTTTTGTCCAGATTCTGGTCAATGGTCACCTGCAGGACATTGATATTAGGGATTCAGTGATGTTAATGCAATTGAATACCATCATCATGTATGCCAATTACTGAAAGGACTTAGAGTCTAGAAAAGTGAGAGAGAGTATAAATAGGAGGGTGGGGGTGGGGGAAGATAGCTGGGAAGGCCGATAGGTTGATGCAGGTGGGTGGGGGGAGGTGATGGTGATAGGTTGGAGGGGAGGGTGGAGTAGATAGATGGGAAGGAAGATGGAGGTAGGAAAGCTCAAGAGGGCGGTGCCAAGTTGGAGGGTTGGGTCTAGGATAAGGAGGGGGAGGGAAACAAGGAAACTGGCAAAATTGAACTTGATGCCATGTGATTCGAGCCATTTCAGACTTAGATAAGCTAAGATATTACTTCACTTTGAGGGTAGTGAACCTGTGTAATTCTACCACAGAAGGCTGAGGATGCCAAGTTACTGGATATATTTAAGAAACAACAGATTTCTGGAGGCTAAAGACATCAAGGAGTATTGGGAAATAACAGGAGAGAAAGAAGATTAGCTGCAATCTTATTGAGTGGCAGACTGGAACGGTGGGCTCAAAATATCAATTCTGTTTCTCTCTCCATGAAGGCTGCAAGACTTGCTGAGTTTCTCCAGCATTATGGGCGGCACGGTGGCAAAGTGGTTAGCACTGCTACCTCACAGCACCAGAGTCCCAGGTTCAATTCCCACCTCAGGAGACTGTGTGTGGAGTTTGCACATTCTCCCAGTGTCTGCGTGGGTTTCCTCCGGGTGCTCCGGTTTCCTCCCACAGTCCAAAAACGTGCAGGTTAAGTGAATTGGCCATGCTAAATTGCCCGTAGTGTTAGGTGAAGGGGTAAATGTAGGGGAATGGGTCGGTGTGGACTTGTTGGGCCGAAGGGCCTGTTTCCACACTAAGTAATCTAATTTTGCGTTTATGAAAGAAATATTCTAATTATATTCCAGTGTCTCAAAGAATTGATACTGAAACAGAATTTTCCCAAAATAATCTGCTTTACAACTGCAACACGCTCCAAGGAATCTACCAACCAAAAAGATGAAGACAATGAAATTTATCATTTCTTCTACTGAAAGCCTGCCAAGAAAAAACTGCTCGCAGGCGATTATTCTTACTTAGTATCTTTTCTGAATACTTAATGTAACACACAAGTTGCTTTTAATTGAGCAAGAACAATCAATGCAACTTTTCATTTTGAGGATACGTTTCATTGCGAATAAAATCTTGGGTGGCTGGAGACAGATATAGCTTAACAACTTTGAGAAGCGCAATTTAAAAAAAAATTCTCCATCTGTAAATTAGATTAACAAGGAATTGAACTTAAATGTCAAAGCTATAGACTGTCAGCTATCAAAGTCACCATTTTGCAATCAACCTGCTTCACAAATTAAGCTAGTAATTGACTATGTGGGTCAGACATGGATTTCAATCATATGCCTGAGAGTTGTCATCTACATGGAAGGCCAATGCAGAAGCATCGAGCTTATATTTGAAAACATCTGCTCGGCTCTGAGCTGATGAATGCCTTTGCATTTTTCAACTCCTGTTTTTAATAGTTTTACACATGAAAAGCAAAACTGAAACTTACATACGGCTGAGATTCCAAACTATCTGTATTCACCACAACTGGAGGTGGATTCGCCTTGAAAGAAAAGAAAATGAGGAAGGAACAGTTAAAACATGTTAAGAAATGCAATAAATAAACTATTTCAAGTGTAACACCTGAAATTCAATACTGCGTCGGCATCAACTATTGTCTCCTACTCAAAAGTGCCCAAAATAAATAGGAATAGTAAACAATCCTGTCATTCCTGACTGGGAGATTATTTAATGGCGCATCAAGTTATATAAATTTCTTCATGCAAATCTCCAGCTTTTCTGCTAGAGTCTGAACTAAATTCTATTCAAAAGAACCCAACATTTGGTGTGGTCAGGATTGAGTTTAAAAACACAAAATTACAACACAAATTGGTTTTGGTCCATTTTTTGGCTCAATTAGCCCATATCAGTATTTACTCTCCATGTGAGCAAATAATTCTGATCACATTCCCCAACTCTGTTCTCGTATTCCTTCACATCCATTCCTTCATTCATCTATCTAATTTAACCTTGAATATCAACCGTTTCTACTTCATCTTGGTCATAAATTCAAAATCCTCACATCTGAAAAATAAATCTTCTCTTATCCCATTCTGTCATATATTTAACTTATGGACTTTCGTTCATGATCCTTAAGATTGGAAATAACCTGCTTCTATTAACTATACCCCATCCTTTTCACGATCATACTGTCCAATGATCAGCATTATTTAAACAAAAACACAACTTTTTACATGTCATCCATTTTGTATGTCCCAATACCTGGCAGAATCTGCACTGCTCCCTCTCCAGTCTCAATGCCCTTCCTACACTGTGGAGCTCTATCCTAATAGCAGAAAGGTCAAGGTTGTTTTTCTTCTCAGACTCATCATGACCTCTTGACTTCAAGGTCTTAAACATGCTGAAGTCTAAAGCTTTATTCATTTCTTCCCCTCCCCCAAAATGGCCTTATCAACTGTACTCACAAAACCCCAACTCTTTCATAGAACAAGTTATAATTATGCTTGTGCTAACAAATACATGCTACCTTATTGAACTCCATTCAGTCTTTTCAGCAACTTTAAGATTATTTTGCAGTTTCCTTAAGTTTTCCAAAAAAACTTAGGTTTTGTTAACATCTGAATATTTTAACAATGCTCCTCCTAGATCTATATTCAAATCATCTAACAGAATTGGCCCCAGAACTGAATTCAGAGGAAAACCAGTTTGCAATTCCTCTGATAAACTGTGTTAATGAGTATATTTAAATATTAATACTTTTTGAGAATTTGTGTTTAATAGAGAGCAGACAATAGGTCTTTTGCATTGAAAAGATTCCTGCACTTTCTTTTGTTCAAAAAAAAGTCCCAAAATGCCCCAAGGTCTTTTAAAACACACTGCTGGGAAGTCACATAGCTTAAGCTAATTGCTTGGACTTTTTTTAACTGAAAATTACATACTTTGATTTGTGTCTTTGTATTGGCAATCGTTTGGATTTTAGTTGCAATGCAGCCTTCCCAGCGAGAGAAGCTACACAGGTATTCCTTTAACTTTTAGAGAATCCCAGTGTGAAACCTGATAAACTTGTGCAAATGATCTCTACAAAACAAATCTCTGAATTCTCGACATCTCCTGAGTGAATGATATTTAAAGGCCTGAGTAACAATTGCCTGTGGTTAATGACACCTGTCACCTGTACCAGAATGCTGATTGAAAGCCATCTTGAACCTTTCATAACCTATCCTTTCTTCATTCAGGCGCTGACAAAAAATTAATTAATGTTTTTTTCAAAATTAATACCTGCAGAGAAGCGTTTTGATTTTTTTCCCCCTTTATTGGACTCATGAGAGAGAGCTGGCATTATTTATAAGGATAATGTTTATACTTTGGGAGCTTTTGTGGCAGCGTTATGCCCCTTCTTCTGAACCAAGAGACCTGGGTTCAAGTCCCATCTGTTCCAGCAAAATGTTGCAACATCTCTGATCAGCATAATTAGGAAATACCAACATCGATGTGTTTGGGCTTTTGTGATACCATGGTAGTGTTCTTACCTTTAAGCCAGAAGGCCAGGATTCAATTCTTATCTCATGCTGAAGTGTGTAATAACACATCTGAATTGTATGATTAATAATATCTAACATTTATACCTTCACATTTCAAATTCTGTTAATCAGTTTTAAATCTATAATCTGAGTCTGGTTTTCACAATAAATCAGTAATTTTGTTCTTTACTAAAGCAACCTGGTTGATGGATCGCTTTGTTCTAAATTAAATAGAATGTATATTATTGATATGACCAATTACAGAGAAAAACATTTATATTGTGATGTGTGGAGTCGGACAAGAGATAGAGAATGTAATTCTCTATTGTTAACAACAAACTTTCCCAATTGTCCCAACAACTTATTTGTCTCTTCAATCAAGTTTATCATGCACTCCCTAATTCCTTGCCCCTTAGTCTTATCTAAGAAACTATGAAGTCTTACAGATCTGCCATCAATCCAACTGGGTTTGAAATGGATTCAAGCAGAATCTCTCAAGGGAAATACCGAGTGGGTATATAAAGTGCTTTCGCAGACGGATGGATGTTGAGAAAACAGCAAATTTCAAAACCTGCCTGCCCCCTCAACTTAAGAATATTGTGAAACATGCAAGAGGGGAGTGGATTCAGTACTAACAGAAACTCCTTGGAGTGAGACAACCTTGTTGAAAAATTCAATATAAATAATTCACCCAAAGACCCTTTTGAAGATGTAACGAATGTATTTTCATTTATCTGTTCATTCATATTGAGAAATTGGAATTTTTTGGGCATGAATAATTCAGTTAAAACTTCTTTGTTCCACCAATCTGAGCCAAATATAATTAATATTTATAACCAATGCATTGACTACTTAGAATACTAAAAGAAAAGTTGCTTCAACAAAGATCCCCTTCCATGAATCTGGGATAAAAAAAAGTAGACAAATAAAAAGAGCTCTGGATGCTCCTTTGACAGTGGTACTTACAGAAATCAAATTTTGCAAAATATTTTTTGAAAAATCAATATCATTTAACCAGCTAACAACAAACAATAAAACACTAACTCAGTACAGTGGCTGTGGTTTGCACTGCTATCTCATCGCACCAGGGACCTGGGTTTGATTCTCCCCTTGGGTGACTGTGTGGAGTTTGCACGTTCTTTCCGTGCCTGCTTGTGTTTCTTCCAGGTTGTCTGGTTTCCCCCCATAGTGTGAAGATGTGCAGGTTGGGTGAATTGGTCATACTAAATTGCCACATAGTGACAAGAGATGTGCGGACTGGCGAGATTAGCCAAAATAAATGCCTTGTCTGGGTGGGATGCTCTTGAGAGGGTTGGTGTAGACTCAGTGACCTCTATCTGCACTGTAAAGATTCTATGATAAATCTAGAAATTGTGTCAATCCAAATAGCAAAATAGAACATTCAGTCTTTGAGAGTTGTGTCAAATTGGCTTTTGAGGTCAAAACTGACACCGCCTCCATGAACAAGAAAGCAATCAAACAGTAAGGGAGTAAAATGGAAATGGCCAAGTAAGCTTGGTTTCATGGTTACTTACATTAGAAATTACCCACTTTTCTTGATGGTGTAATATATTTAAATATATTTATTTTTTGTGTGGCTATTCATTTTTGCTCAAGAAAATGAACATGTTAAAGATGTAATACTTCCAGGCTTAAATGTCAAGAAAATGTAAGCAATTTTTTTTTAAAAAATGGTCCTCTACTTATTCTAGGAGGCAGGTGTCACTGCGTTAGGAATGCCTGATATGAATTTCAATCATGATATCCAAGATTTTGTCCTCCGGGAAAATATTAGTCTGCCATACAGAGCCCAGTTTAAATCTTGGTTCTTATTAATTGCATATCTGTCAGCTTCTGGTACCTAATAAATCTATATGTCTGGATGTAGATTCTATCCACTAATAAAGTAACAGGACAAAGAAACCTGCAGGCTCATTAAATTCAAACAAAGCAACGAGCAAATTCAAAACATAAGTCCAAATAGACTGAACTAATCATGGAGTCACCAAGATATACAACACAGAAAAAACTCTGAGGCCCATCATGTTTTTCAGTCCTTGGCCCCCTAGCCATGTATGCCTTGTCAACACAAGTGCACATCTAAATAAATACGCTTTAAATATTGAGGGTTTCTGTCTCTACTACCCTTACAAGCAGAGTTCTAGATTCCTACCACCCTCTGGGTGAAAGTCATTTTCCTTATATCACCTCTAAAGCTCCTGCCCTTACCTTAAATCTATATCATCTGGTAATTGATTCCTCCACCAAGGGGAAAGATTCCTTCCTGACTATGCCCCTCAATGTTATACATCTCAATTATGGCCCCCCTCAGTCTCCTCTGCTCCAATGAAATCAATTCCAATCTACCTAATCTCTCTTCGTAACTAAAGCTCTCCAGCCCAGGCAACATCCTGGTAAATCTCCTCTCCATTTTCTTCAATGCAATCATACCTCCTACCTGAACTTTACATAAGGACAGATTACTGGAGTATGGGAGCTGCTTCTCATTCTGGGGCTGCAGAGTTTAATCTCCCTGAACTTAAAACATCTATATTAAAGCCACCCTGAGAAGGGGTGGGCAGACCATGCAAAAACTAAGATATATATCACATGATTCACTTTCTAAAATTCTACTCCAGCAAGTCAGACATAAGACTTGTTTGCTCAAACTTTCCAAACATTTTGTTCAATATGTTTGTTCATATATTTATTTTCTCCATATTGTATGATATTAGTTTGATTTGTGTTTTCATCTGTGCTTTCCAAAGACATAAATAATGAATTCAACTGACATAAATACAACTTCACAGTTCTAGATTTGGTTTGTGACCAACCTAGTTTTTCTCGACAATCTTAGACTCTCATTTTTAAAGTGGGTTTTCTACCAAGATTTTCCTCAATTCAAGGCAATAAGCACAATTTGAGATGTCACAAATATTTTAAATTTAGGCATTGGAACAAAGAGTTCAAACAACCAGCAGGTTAACCACTCCAGAGCTTCAAGTCATCAAGGACAGGTGGGAATACCAAGGGATTAAAATCAGATCAGCCAAGATTTTATTCAATGGTGAAATAGGCTCGAAGGGCTGAATAACCTACTCCTGTTCCTGATTCGATATTCACATGTTATACAGATTAATGAAAACACTGTTTACCCCATCTCCTTGATTCTATTTGCTCATCACAAGTGCCCCAGTAAATCTACCAAATAATATTATACAAGATTACAATTCACAAAATAAATTTTGATTATACAGCAACAAAATCAAAACATTCAAAAGAAAAAGATAGAACAAAACCTGTTGACTGTCAGACGAGAAGACACTGGCATCAGCAGGGACTGGCATAACAGGGATCACAGGGATTACAGGAGTAGTGGGAGGAGTAGCCTCTATCTGCTAAACAATAGCAAGGGATCAAATTTCGAGACAACTGCATAAAAAAACAATTGAGCAAATCTAACAGAAACAATAAGCATATATACTAAAGTCTTACTGCTTAGTAGCAAAACTCAATAAAGCGAGAACACCCGGCAAGATCTTGTTTTTTTTGGGATTGTAGTGGATGGTGGATGGGTGGGGGTCTGAGGTGTGGAAGAGAATAATGAAATGCCAGCCAAAATCAAATTGTGTAACAAAGTTAAAATGTTCATGCTGTCCATTACACGTCAAATGCCTACTCCACCCACCCATTTGAAAATTGGAATTTCTCCCAACCGAGCTTATTATTTTTCTGGCAATGCATATGTTAGATTTCACACAAATGCTGTCACGTTTCTGAAACGCAAAGTTAAGCATATAATCAAGACCCAAAGTGAAGTTATGATCGAAATAAATTATATTTTAAGAGTCTTACTCAGTCACTGCATTCTTGGAAAAAAAAAGTACAAAACATTTTTTGTACTTGACGTAATAACCAACTTAATCTAAACAGATTTCAAATATAATTAGTATCAAACCAATTTAAAGTTAATGGACAGCACAAAACAGTTCTTCTGTGATTCTACATCTTCGATTACAAAGATTAATTCGTTTAAATAGGTTAGTAATTAAGATTACGTTTTAAACACAGTGTCAATAGAACAGTATTCTTACAAAATTTTATATTCCTTATAAATACCTATGCTCTCTGGATGGTACAAAAGTAGTTGAGCAGGCCATCAATCTAAACTTCATATTGGGCATGGAAAGCATGTAAATTCTGACAAAATCCTTAATTGCAGCATTCGAGCCCATAAACACACATTATTCCTGCAGTACATCGGACGTCAGCAGTGCTTCTTTAATTAAGAACCCAAAGCAGAAACAGAAACTGCAGGAAAAACTCAGCAGGTCTGGCAGCATCTGTGGAGTCAAATCAGAGCTAACATGTTGGCTCCAATCACCCTTCTTCAGAAAACACTGAACTTGGATTCCTCAGGACCCAAACCTGAACTTGTATTTCTCTCCACTGATGATACCAGACCTGTTGAGTTTTTCTAGTAATTTGTTTTTTTTTCCCCTGATTTCAAGCATCCACAGTTCTTTTAGTCTTTAATAATTAAGCATGACTTCAACAGCAATGTAACAGAAATTCTCCCATCTGGTCCTACTGTTTACTCGGTGGTAATTTTTCAATTAACTGTAGATTCCAGGAAATATGCCCCACTTGTGAATCCACCTTATGGTGTTTCATATTATCTCGCTATAGTCTTCAAGCTTAACACTTTAATATTTAATGCAAGTACTGTGAAGTTGAGAAGAGAATGCAAGGTGTGCAGGAAAAGTTAGGAATGGGCAACAGAAGGTGGACCTCAAAATTAGACCTCAAAATCAATCAGGCATTTGATTTTAAAATGCATCAACTTGATGCTTAAAGTCAGATATGCTAGCAAATAGGAGTTTTATGTCCAGCATACATCACTATGGCCACTTTATTTCAATCATTAATTTAGTTTGTTGCACAGTGGTTTCAATAACTGGTACCCTCAAAACACTTCCAGAAATAACAGCATTCAAAAGAAGAGTTTGAATATATAGACTGTAATGATCACAGTGTAGAAATTGCCATTCAATTCCACGAATATAGCAGAATAATTTAAAAATATTTACCCCCACACGAAATATCAAATGCAACTAACCTCTGATTTTTTTTTTGTCTGCAAAGAGTGGTTATACGCCTTCAAGCAAAAAAGCATGGATGTACTTGCATAGTGTCCTTGAGGAGCATTCCAAAACACTAGCTACATACATTGAATCACTGCAAAGTGCAACAACCAATATACAAGCAAATGTGGCAGCCATTTTGTACTCAGTAAATATAACAGATCAGATTAATGACTCTCATTTGAGACAAGAACGTTAGCCATGATACCAAGAGAATGCTTTGTTCCTCTGAATAGTGCAGTGGTATTCACTCAAATAAAGCAAGAAAACATTGCATACTTAAACCTACAACTTCGCAAAGATGAGCCCACTAATTGAGGCAATCTAAAATATTTTGAGAGGTCTTCCATAGATATCAGGTTATCATATTGGCCTTATAGGACAGAATACTTCATTACATTTATATTGTTTTTCAGGTCCAAACAATATGCTGCTCCCTCACCTGAAAGTAACTGCCTTAGATTTGATAAAACGGAAGCTCAAGTCCAAGTTCAAGCTCCACTATAATGTGATTTGATTTGGTTCATCAAAAAAAGGGTTATTTTACAGGAATCAATCAAAAAGGCAGTCAAAGGACACCACAAAGTGTAAATGAGCAGATGGCTAATACACCTGGAGGGGGTCTTGGATAAAAGCAGCAATCAAAATCTCCTCTCAGCATGTTTTACATAATGCCCTCTAAACAAAATAAATACAAGTCCAGTCCTCAAATCTGGCATGCTTGGCCTGATGACACGTCAGATTTCAGATACTTCCTGATTTCTAAGCTGGTCTGTTCATGCTAAGCCAGGTCAGCTGGGGCCAAGGATCAATAAGCATGTGCAGCAGACGGCAAGCAAACCAACTAATAACTAGGTTAGAGCAACACCGTGCCAATGCAGCACTAACTGAATTGTGCAGCTAATGTTTTTTGTTTTAAATTACTTAATTGAAATCGATTCACAGTAAACTATAAAAAATGCCCTGTTTCAGATGATATCGGTTTTCAGGTAGCATATTTGAGGTACTCTACTTCTATATGGAAAAGAAGTTATGATAACATTGCTGTACAGGCATTTATAAGGTTGGAATGGTCTCATCAAACAAACTAACAACAGCCACAATCAATTTAATTGGAAGCAATTAGAGTATGAATGGTTTCAGAGAGTCAAGTTTCCTAACAACAGAAATAACTTCTGTATTTCATGAAGAGGTTTTCAGCAAATTAATTCTTAGAACGTTGCAGAGGCCATTTTATTCTAGAAATCGTGACATACAGTTAACATATACAAAATGTAAGCTTTCTAGGATAACAACACAAACATATTTAATTACTCATTGTATTACAAGATCCAGAAGAACACGAGCTATTAATCTTTCTAAAGACCGAGATAACTCAAGTGCCTTATTTAGAGCTTTTGTTTATTTTTGAAAATGTGATGTGTGCATTTTCTAGGGAGCTGTGGGTAGAGGGCATTAGAGAACACAACCCTGTCCGTTTCTCCCAGGTGGTAACACTGTTTGGTCACTGAGCCGCTGAAAGGGCAAGTCTGGTTTTACAGACCTAAATAATTGAAAGTCAACAGCAATATAGGATTTTTTGAAATTGTAAAGCAATCCATTAGTGTAGTTCTCCTACATCATAAAATCCAACATATGAAAGCAACAGCTTCGTCAGGCAAATAAAAAGAAATGAAAATGTTACTGCAGCTCAGCATAGCCCCTATTTGGTCTCTAGCAAGGAAGGTGAAACCAAATATTTGGAGTTCCTGTAGTTGAGACATATATTAAAGCAGGGGAAAGTGAGGACTGCATATGCTGGAGATCAGAACTGAAAATGTGTTGCTGGACAAGCAGGTCAGGCAGCATCCAAGGAGCAGGAGAATCGACGTTTCGGGCATGAGCCCTTCTTCAGGAATGAGGAAAGTATGTCCAGCAGGCTAAGATAAAAGGTAGGGAGGAGGGACTTGGGGGAGGGTCATTGGAAATGTGATCGGTGGAAGGAGGTCAAGGTGAGGGTGATAGGACGGAGAGGGGATGGGGGCGAAGAGGTCAGGAAGAAGATTGCAGGTTAGGAAGGCAGTGCTGAGTTTGAGGGATTTGACTGAGACAAGGTGGGGGAGGGGAAAAATCTCTCGAACTCAGAACCGTCTTCCTAACCTGCAATCTTCTTCCTGACCACTCCGCCCCCACCCCCACTCCGTCCTATCACCCTCACCTTGACCTCCTTCCTCCTATCACATTTCAACGCCCCTCCCCCAAGTCCCTCCTCCCTACCTTTTATCTTAGCCTGCTGGACATACTTTCCTCCTTCCTGAAGAAGGGCTCATGCCCGAAACGTCGATTCTCCTGCTCCTTGGATGCTGCCTGACCTGCTACGCTTGTCCAGCAACACATTTTCAGATATATTCAAGCAGTACAATATTGTTTAGACAACACTTCACTAAACAACCTCTCTTTTACCTCACACCATCCAAAATACAGTCAGAAAATATGTACATTGCATTCATGTGGGCAAGAGAATTAACCCTTCCTTTGAGAGAAGTCAATCAAGGATCAACATTAGACAGGTCAGTCTCAGACTTATAAGAAATAAATCAGTGAAGATGAAATGAATAAAATTAAGCTTCAAGATTTTTGTACTCTTGATTCCACCATCGTACATACTCAAAACAATGAACTGAAATTATGTCAGCAGATGGCCAATTGAAACTCCAGGATCCTACAATAGAGTGCCTCTGCTGAGCTTGGTAATCCTAAAACATGCCATCATAGTTTAATCATAGAAATCTACTATCTAAACTTCTGATGTTAATACAAATAACAAGCCAGCTACATAAACCATCTGCAAAGCCTTCTATTCAATGTTCAACTCTCATTACAACTGGCCACAGTGTTGGCAAAATGACCTCAGCACTGCAAAGTACACAGGTTCATTACATTTTCTGCTCCAAATGACATCTCTTAAAAATCAACTTCACTGACTAAAAAGCAATATCCTATTCCAAAGCTCCTATCACATTATGTATACCCAGCTTCCTCCACAACAGACTAGATAGAATCTTTTATTTTTGGGGGTTGGGGTAGGGTGTAAAGAATTGTAATCCTTCCTTGGGACATTGCAGCTGTGTTTAATAAACTGGCTAAATTTTGAAAAAGAGTATTTATTCCACTAAAACCATTCCAATATTTAGACTCTTGACATGAAAATCATTTCACTGGAGCAAAATGCTGCTATTCTCCACCCCCACCCACCCAACCAACCAGAGTTTTAGGTAACAAAAGTCCATTGCAAAGAGCGTCCCAGCACTGTCTGTATTTGCAAAATAAAGTGTTGCGATTGTTAAGCCATTGAAAGTTCAATTCATGAGTGACTGCTCATGTAGATTTTAGAAACTAGACTGCTGAACACTGGGGAAAATCAACAACAGATTCCCAGCAGATCCAAAGTCATAAAATTTCTATCCAATCTATTTTTGTTAATGTATCTCTTCAATGTCAGTCACTAGTACCAGCACAACTACTTCAAAATGTTACATTTATGAACGGATTCCTTCTTTACTGAATTCACAATTTGTGGCAATAAAGAGGTCATATTCGTAGTTGGGGCCAAGGGCTGGTTTGTGGAAGGGAAAAGAAATAGAAGCATGTGTCGGCAGACTCAAGTATAGTCAGTTTTTGGTACTTCCTGACAGCTGGAGGAAAGACACTGATGTGTGGGGGAGGGGGGGGGGGGGGGGAAAGAGAGAAAGAGAGAGAGAGAGATGCACCTGCTCTCTCAGTTGCAGGCAAAATGCCAGTCAGACAAAATTAACAGCAAAATTCCAAAAAAAATCTAAATAAAGAAGTGTTAAAGTACTAGCTTCAATGAAAATTGCACAATGAAAGGATTTACTGCAAAGTGATAAGCCAAGATTTGAACATCTCTTCCAGGTTAGATTTGATTAATTCCACTGATCAGGGAGTTTGGCCGTGTAATTACATTGCTCCCACTCTAGATTACATGTAAATCTTATACTGATATAACCACTAAAAGTACAGCAAACAACTCTAAAAGTACTGACCTTATCGAAAGAGCGTGTTGACCAAGTACTGTCTGACCACCAGCCACTAGTCGCTTTCACTTTGGCAGTACTTTTAGTAGGACTTTTCTTAACACTGTCACGCAGGTTTGTAAACTTGCCTCTATGTTTAGTCGAGGGCACGGGCAGAGTTGCAGAGGTGTAGTACTTGGGTGCAGTCAAATGCTGCTGCTGAGGCTCCAGACATTGCTGCCTCTGATGAACTTGCAATCTAGGATTATTTGAAAAATTAACTAATCTCCCCAGTTCGCAACCTTCTGGCATACAAGAATATTCGTGCTTGTAGCAGTAAGTCGTCATTTTGCAACTAGAGGGGAGGAAAATAAACTGTTGTGTGGAAAGGGAAAAAATCGACTTCACGTTTTGCCAGGTCAGGCTGAAATTAAATAAACATATTCCAACAGTGGGGCATTTATCAGAAGATGGCACTGCTATGAAAAGCAGAGAAGCAGAATCTGATTCTCGCCAGTAGCTTTCTCCAATTAATGAGCACCAATGGGCACTGCATATCACGGCCCTCTTTTTTTCAGGCATGAATAATCAATGCACTGCTCAGATTTGCTATGTGGGTGGCAAAGGTCACCTTACATACATATTCTCAACACATTTTAATGTAAATCCATCCTACCAGAAACTCATGCTCATCATAGACTACCTCTTCCTCCCAAAACAAAAACCCTATTACAAATAGTGCTACAACTAATGAATTGGATGTTTTTTTTAAACCTGACATTGTACTTTACATCCATTTAAACATTAAAATTCTCAAACTACATTCAACACATTCCCAGAGATGCCTTGGGAAATATTAATTGTCCAATTTTATATCACAGTCATTGCCCAAACGGATAGCAATAAGAGTATCGAAATAGGCTAGTCTTTTTCAGCTGTACTTCCATAGTTAATGCTCAATTGAATCAATAATCTAAAAAGAAAATTAAAATTCTCTTCATTCAGCAGTAGTAAAATTCCAAATACCAAAAAGCAAGGAACCTTCATCTTGTTTGTCTTATCTACACTGAGTTAGATACAGTTAATAATGGAGAAGTCACACTAAAGTAATGATAGGTTTTTGTTAAAATGCTGCAGTATGCACAGATCGAAGCTCTAACACAGACATTGCGAGCTACATCAGCCAATGCAAATAATGGACAGTCAGCTGGGAACCGCAATTGAGCGATGAATAGAAACTGACAGCAATCCTCACTAATCGCCATGGAGCTGCCAAAGCTCATTTTGCTTGCTACATAGATGTAATCAGAGGCTACAGAAGCCACACTCTAATGCAATATTCAAAGCAGTAGCAGCCAGGAGGAGGAAAAAATAAACAGCTAAAGCGGTGGCCCAGACTCTGCCAGCAGCGTACAGAATTTTCCAGTGTTTTGAGAGTGATAACAGCAATGTGAAAGCGGAAGCAGATGTGCTGCTGTGGGAGAACACGAGACTCAAAAAGCAATCCATATAACATGAGCTCAGTTTATTTTCTAGTAATCTGATATTTAGAGTAAAGAGCTTAATGGTATGAAAGTGATATTCAGCTTCTATATGATCCTTTCATAGTTGTCACGTTTAGCATCTTTACAATTAAGTGACAAAGGTGAATGACTTCTGAAATAAAAATGATAAACAAGAGTCCTTGAATCAAGACAATCAGATTGTCCCTTTCATAATATATTTATTTGTATTAGTTTTACATTAGTCTCAGGGTTCTCTCTGTGAATGAAAATAACAGAAAACTGAAATATATTGAGACTGTGTTCAGAGAGATTATCGAACTAATAACACGAGAAATCCTGCAACTTCATTACAAGAAATAAATTTCATACAGAGCTATCAGTCAGCATTTTGCAACTTGAAAAATATTTAAAAAGCATTGCTGTACATTTCTTACAGCCCCGTACTGACACTAAATGTAAAATTGACCATAAATATAGACAGACTACTTAATTTCAATTCTTACAAGAAAACTGCATAATCACGTTGTGTGGCAATTAAATGGTTGCAAAATGTACAGTCACCAATACAATAATTTTAATAATTCAAACCATTACATCTGCTTTTGGAAAGACCAAGTCTGAAAAGGAACAGCAACAAATCCTGCATCAGTAGTTCGACTTGTCGTCTTCCTTTTTAAAAGTCCATATGTATGACTTCTTTTGCTCTCCCTTTAAGATCTTAATTAATTAGTTAAAGGAGATGGATTTATTGTTTCATTTTGTATCTGAACACTAGGTGCTTGAAGGGGTAGGGGGACGAGTCAGTTGGATGGTTTCAAACTGTTTCACACCACCACCCCTGTACCCACACTTCTATTTTTGGTCATCCAACACATCCCCAATTAGCAAATGAACAGACTCAAGGCCAAAATGAACAATTTTGACTTGTCAAATAGCACACTGCTTCCATCTTCTCCAATACCTGTTGTAGCAGGAATTAAAAGTGTCCAAAGTAAATGAAAACTAAAACTTTATTTATACTTCCCCAATGACTAATCTCCATAGCAGTGTGGAGATTATTCTTCATTTGGTGGAAACTCAGGGTCAATTCTGGAGGGTTGGCAAGCATGGAGGAAGGTAGTTAACACACAAGGGAAAGAACAAGGGGAGTCTGACCCCAGTTTACTCTCTCCACCAGGATAGTTTGCTAGTTTCAGTGAAGCTGAAAGGTTTCTGTATATTGGAAAATGAGTACCTGACTCTTACAATGTTTTGTCTTGTAGTATCTGCAAGATTATCTCCCATTGGCTTCATCTTTCATTGATCGGTTCCTTTTCTTTTAAAAAAGTTTGAGTTCATTTCTCGTATGTACGATGCTAGCCACCAAGTCCAAACCCACTGCTTTGATGTGCAACCTTAAGTCACGTATGAAATGATTGATTTAATTAAATCTGACAAGATCATAAAATACTGTAGCCACCAATTCAATTATCCTAACTATTTGCTCATTATAAATGAAATTGTGCACGTTGAATTGTTTAATCCTGGAGTTTAATTTCAAACTTGCTACTGGAATTTCACTGGTACATCACAGCAGACTACACAATAATAATCTGTCCTTTAGTGCCTCACCTGTAGTTCACCTCAATGTCTCTGTTCAGTGAGCAGCACTGATTATCCCATTCACAAAGATTTGGAACATTCACCATTAAAGCACTTAAAATCACACAGGTAATTATGGGAAACAGCAGTTGATATTGACATAGCTAGCACCAATTCAAAATGCAGACGGATGGAATTTTTCATACAAAGAATCAACATCTCACTGACCCAAAAGCAGAGGTGCCTGGCTTCAACTTCCCTTGAAGAGGGTGGGACAGTGCTCAGAGAGTCATAGAAATGTACAGCACGGAAACAGACCACTCGGTCCATGCCGACAGATATCCCAACCCAATCCCATCTGCCAGCACCCGGCCCATATCCCTCCAAACCCTTCCTATTCATATACCTATCCAAATGACTCTTAAATGTTGCAAATGTACCAGCCTCCACCACTTCCTCTGGCAGCTCATTCCATACATGTACCACATTCTGCGTTAAAACGTTGCCCCTTAGATCTCTTTTATATCTTTCCCCTCTCATCCTAAACCTATGCCCTCTAGTTCTGGACTTCCTGACCCCAGGGAAAACACTTTGTCTATTTATCCTATCCATGCCCCTCAATTTTGTAAACGCCTCCAACACTCCAGGGAAAACAGCCCCGGCATGTTCAGCCTCTTCCTATAGCTCAAATCCTTCAGCCCTGGCCACATCCTTGTAAATCTTTTCTGAACCCTTTCAAGTTTCACAACATCTTTCCGACAGGAAAGAGACCAGAATTGCACGCAATATTCCAACAGTGGCCAACCAATATCCTGTACAGCCGCAACATGACCTCCCAACTCCTGTACTCAACACTCTGACCAATAAAGGAAAGCATACCAAACGCCTTCTTCACTATCCTATCTACCTGCGACTCTACTTTCAAGGAGCTATGAACCTGCACTCCAAGGTCTCTTTGTTCAGCAACACTCCCTAGGACCTTACCATTAAGTGTCTAAGTCCTGCTAAGATTTGCTTTCCCAAAATGCAGCACCTCGCATTTATCTGAATTAAACTCCACCTGCCACATCTCAGCTCATTGGCCCATCTGATCAAGATCCTGTTGTAATCTGAGGTCAAAACTGCATACAACATAGACAATACAGTTATTGCACCACAAGTGGAAACTGAATTCACATCAACCTGTCGACTAAGACCCGTTATTGAAGGCATCTTACTTCTCAGCATCAATAGAGGTCTTTCACTACATAGCCAACTAAACATTCCATTCTAACAACGACTTCAGAAGTAGTAGGGTCACACTGGCTTTTTATGACTCCATAGCAATACTTGCTTCAATTCATTCTTCACTACCTCTAACTTTCAAATATATAAGCTACTTCTAGTTTCAATGACAATATTCTGCATTGCTCATTACACATAAGACCAACCTGATATCCCATACTACTCAGCTGTCATTCCTATCCTCAGCAATTTCCATTTTTCTTTAGATTAGATTACTTAGATTAGATTACTTACAGTGTGGAAACAGGCCCTTCGGCCCAACAAGTGCACACCGACCGGCCAAAGCGCAGCCCACCCAGACCCATTCCCCTACATTTACCCCTGCACCTAACACTACGGGCAATTTAGCATGGCCAATTCACCTGACCTGCACTTTTTTGGACTGTGGGAGGAAACCGGAGCACCCGGAAGAAACCCACGCAGACACGGGGAGAATGTGCAAACTCCACAGAGTCAGTCGCCTGAGGCGGGAATTGAACCCGGGTCTCTGGCACTGTGAGGCAGCAGTGCTAACCACTGTGCCACCGTGCCGCCCACTTAGGTCTGTCCCAAATCCTAGAATGCATATTACAGAATTATTACAGAAGAGCAAGAGCCAAGGCCAGATAATCTTTGATGTGCTCTGGAGACTTCTATAACTTGCAACCAAACATAAATAACTGCACTATTATACAATTATCATGTTTTAAAAGTTTCAGATTATTGTTGTGGTGTCTCACCTCACACAATAGTAATCAATAGAGAGTTGCCCTATTAATGAGATTATAATGAGCATCATCTGTGCAGGTACACCTTTCTGAAAGATGCCCAATTTTGTCAGTTTCAAAAGAAAGCAAAGTGTAGTTTTCGATGCTAGTTCATAGCACACGAGACAAATTTATTGATTTACTAAATTTGAGTACATTTAGGACTCAAGCATGAACAATATTATTCTATCTAGGCTGGGAAACAAGAATTTTGCTGTCTTTCATTTTCCTTTTCCCATCACATCGTGTCATGATGTAATGGAAAGCAGTGTCAGGATTATCCTCATGAAACCTTACTGCAGTCAGTATCCAATGTACCAGCTGTTATTGTGATTTAGTAGTCAAGACATCATACTTTATTATAGTTGACACAGCAATGTCTTTTGGCTGTCTTTTTTGGGGACTGATCAATGCTAATCTGTTCTCAATCACATCAAAACTGCTTGGACACAAGTGATTTGCTTAATTTCATGACATTGATTCTTTATTTCCTGGTCTATGCTGCTGTGCCAAAAAAGTAAAATTTTGATATCAGCCATTTAGGAAACAAATAAGAAACTTAACTGCCATTCCACCTGCACTCAGGTGCTTACTGTTTTCCAGTGCATTTAAGTTTGGCACACAGCCAGCATTTAATGAGAGGAACTCTTCAAAGTATCCAGTAATGTAATATTCAATTAAACAGAAAATCACAGCTGACTCCAATTGGATCACAGCACAATATCCTTCAATGAAACAGTTCTACATCATTTCATTTTACTAATGCCTACCCCTGCCACTGGCTATTTAACCAGCAATAGATGTTATATGAATGCCACAGCAAATTGATAGTTCCTCCCCAAGGGAAAATATTTGGCCGTGATGACACTCCAGTTCACTCAGAATGACAGCATGAGTTTGCACTCATGATTTGTAAGCTGTATATAGGGAGCTCACATTTTACCACTCAAATAGTTTTGTGACTGAAGTCAGCTCTATTTACTTCCATCTCTGTAGCATCACTCATCTCCACTCCTATCTGCTGCTGAAACTTTAATGCCTTTGTTAACTCCGCAGTCTCTCATTATCTCGAATGGGCTCTTAACCCTCAGTAATCCTGTCCACATTCAAAGTTCTGCTGACCCATACCCGACTAGCACAAATTCCCATCCATGATCCAACATTGGTTCTAAGTGATGCAAAGTTACATCTTGAAAATTCTTATTTTTGTTTTCAAGTCCTTCCACAACCGCACCTCTTCCCATCTCCAAACTCCTACAGAACCATTTGATCGCTGTGTTCTACCAATTTTGGCTTTGTGTACACTTTTGATTTTTAATGCACAACTATAACCTTCAGCTGCCTAAAATTTTGTCTTTATACTTTTTTTCTCACAATCTATTCCTGCTTCCAACATACTCCTTAAAACCTATCCCTTTGACCAATATTTTGATAGTCTTACCCATTAGCTCCGCTGATGGTTCAATGCAAATTTTGTTTGTTGAGGCTCCATTGAAGCATTTTGAGATGTTTTACACTGTTAAAGGCACTGTTCCTGTTGAGTGCAGCAAACCATTTTATTATTGTTTAAATTTCAACACTTAAAAATCTAACTCGTGTACATTTCCACAAAACTGTCAAGCTTTTAGATGAAAGATTTAAAATATTTTAAAGTCACAAATAAGATAAGTAGCAAAGTTATAATGATATCTCATACTGTTCAGATGGCATTGGGGACACTCAAACCAGAAGATCCTACTTCTAATTTCAGGATTGCAATCTATTAGCTCTCAGACTGTGGACTGAAAACCTCTACTTGACCAAAGATGGTCAATGAGTGCTGCACATTGTTTGTTATCTGGTGGGCTCTACTGAAAAGTGTGCAAAAGTATATCAAACAAAAAATTGGATTTGAGCTAATTTTGATGTTTTACACAAACAGGCAGATAATGCCCACACTCAGACATGAAAATTTCTATCAAGCACTTGCTTCAGCCATTTACAGAACTGCATTTCATCATAAATTAATACCTTTAGCTAACAACTATTGAAATACAGATATTTACAGCACAGAAAGAGACACCGCAGTCCATCAAACTAGAGGTACAACAGATCCTAACTAAGTTTACGCGATCCCAAATGAAGTCCCTCACGAGTATTGTTCCACAATAAAATATTGATCATAATCCAATACAAAATATAAATCTGACCAGAAGTACATTTGGTATGGAAAACTACAAACGTGGTAGTACTCTCTGGAGGTAAACTTGCTTTGCAAAACAAATGGGTTTAATAATCTAACATATCACACCAATGCTGGTGGTCAGTGGGAACCAAAAGCACAGTAACCCAACACAACAGATTATCAGGAGGAAAACAAGCCATTCAGTCCAACAGATTCATGCTGGTGTATCTCTTCCATATGAACTTCCTACCACCTTTCATTTTAAAATGACATAAAAAGTTACAAACCCCTTCATCACTCCTTGTCTGCATGTGATTACATGTTGAAACTCTACTGGTCAATTCACATGTCACTTTCTTTCACTAGAAAGTATTTAAAGAGCTCAGTGGGAACCTTCAGTGTTAGAAATGCAACTACGTTGGATGGCAGGAGCTTTATTTTACAATGTAAAGATGATCAAATGCTGCACTTTTACATAAGTGGGCTGGTTGATGCTCTGAAGAAAAAACATGGCGAAAGTATTTCATGAAGGCAAAATCAGTAATGGATGTTGCACGAATATTAAAAATAACTAGAAAATAGTGGAAGTATTCAGGTCAGTTCACATCTGCGCAGAAAACAGAGGACTCGATGTTTCAAGTGGATGCTCTTTGAGCTGTTCAGCTAGTCTGCTCTCCTGCAGATGCTGACAAACTGATTATTTTCAAGAATAACTGTGTTTCAAATTCAGTATTTACATTATCAATGGCATATCACCAAATACAGTTCTTTGATAAGAATTGAGATATAAAATATAATTCATACATTGAAAATATTTATAATTTGTAAGTTACTATGCAAGTTGAATATTTGACCTAACTATGCTCAACATTGAAAGGACAGTTTATGAATATATTGGCATAAGCATTCGAGAGAGCATACATGCACCAGCATTATGACTGCAAGGCCCAGCTTATAAACAATTTTATGTGGGAGGTAGTATACAAACTGAACTACTTGTACTAAAGTATACTGTCATTCTTTTTAAAAAGATGATTTCACCAATTAAGAGCTTGGTTCAGTTGGTGATCTTTTCAATTAATGTTGAGAATACAATCTAATCTGCCACTTCAGTTCAGACTCAGGCTTTCACACTTTGTCAGAAGTACTGTCTTTCTGTTCAACTTCACAGCATTAATCAAAGACAAGGGAGTTCTCAGTGCCTCAGCCAACACATATCCCCACAGTCAAATCCAATGAAACAGAAACTGAGAAATATTCAACAAGTCTGGCAGCATCTACGGAGAGTGAGAGGGGTAAAGAGGATTATAAAGGAAATTAGACTTTTACTGTTGCTGAGCATGTGGCACAATAAGTACCATAGTGACATGAGACGACATGTAACTGGTGCCTGGGTCTACCGGGCTCTAAATAATATGCCCTCTCTTATCATTCACTCTGAATAGTTATGTTCAAAAAACCTATTGGCGCTCATTTACCCAAATGTAGATCTCACATTAGTACAAATATTAGCTGAGTATTGTCAGTATTTCCAATTTATTTAAGATTGCCACCATTGGCAGAGCTTTACTTTTGTACAATTGGAACGCATCCCTTTACTTAGTTTGCGTCATGTGTCAAAGCGACCTCTCTCAAGTATTTCAATCATACCAAGCAGAATCACCTGTTGTTACATAAATGTGGATAATGGGTAAACAGTCCTGTAATTCTGTACTAAATTGACTTCACATTTTCAAGAGAAATACAGCAAAGATTGAAAGCTCAGTGGTTTGCAGGCAGAAACTATCAGTCAACCCACCCTTTTACTGAACATCAGAGTTTCAGTGTTGCCTTTTATGTTTTAGTATATACACCACCTGCTGCGGAAGCAAAACAGTACCCACAAGTCCGCTGAAGACGATGGGCATAGTTTTTGCAATACCATGATTCATACCACTTGGGGCAAATTTCACCATATATTGAACAATAAATTTCAAAACTTGTCAGACTGCATTAATTCCATAACCCTATTGAGTTCCATTTGTCAAAGGATTGCTGACACTAATGATAGCATTCCATTTATCTTTCTGCTATTAGCAGAGCATTGGATAAACAGATTGCTTAAATTGAAAAACACACATTAAGTGAAGAGCTGTTTCAAAACTCGAAGATAATGAAGTAATTGCACGGGCTGTGGCTAATTTCCTGGTAGCATTCGGTTTCTTGAATCTAAATATGCCCAAATTTATAGTTATTTTCTGAAACAGTCTAGAAAAAATATGCTATTGTAGCACTCCTTACAGTATGATTTTACTGCTGAGAGTTAGAGTTCACATAACAGCATGCTTTCTCAAACTAGAATATGCAATGAATCATTCTCCTCCAAAAGGTTCCAATTCTTACCCTTCCCATTCTGACATCCAAAACAAGGTTAATATCGATCCATGTAGCCGCCACTCATTCAAAAAAGACAGTGCAACTAATCATCCCTGCAATCATCTGTATAAAGATGTGAACAGACAGCCAGGAGCCTGGAAAAACACAGCAGGCCAGGCAGCGTCAGAAGGTGGAGAAGTCAATGTTTCGGGTATAACCCTTCTTCAGGACTGGGAGTGGGTGTAGGGGGAATTGCAGATAAAGGGGATGGTGGGGGCAGGGTGTTGAAGTGGGGATAGGTGTAGGCACGTAGAGGGTACAACCTGGTTGGTCAATGGAAAGAATTAATCTGGTTGGTGGTAGGAAGGAGTGAAAGGGAGGGTGAGGGGCTGGAAAGGGAGGCAGGGAACTGGAAAGGAGGTTATTTGAAATTGGAGAATTCAATGTTAAGTCCTCTGGGCTGTTGGCTGCATAGGCAGAAGATGAGGTGTTGTTCCTCCAGTTTGTGGTGTTGTTTGTGGCGGCAATGGAGGACGACGAGGATGGTCATGTCCTAAAGGGAATGGGAAGGGGAATTAAAATGGGCAGTGACTGGGAAGTCTGGTTGGCCCCTGTGGGCCCAGCTGCGATGCTTGACAAACCATTCCCTAAGTTTACGTTCGGTCTCCCCAACGTAAAGAAGAACACATCGGGAGCACCTGATGCAGTAAACTAGGTTGGAAGAGAGGCAGGTGAACCTCTGTCTCACCTGAAGGAATGTTTGAGGCCATGGATGGAGGGGAGGGGAGCGTTGAAGGGAGATAGAGAGAGGTGGGCAGGGGAAGATGTTCTTGTTGGTGGGGTCTAGTTGGAGTAGGCGGAAGTGTTTAAGGATGATGCGTTGGATGTGAAAAGGCAAAGTAACAGGAGGTAAGATGACAAAACAAATAGCAGCGTGGCTAAGTTAGTAATACTCCAATCTCCAAGTCATAAAATTGCGGGTTGCAACATTACTCCAGAACTTGAGCACATATTTTTAGTTGACATTTTGGTGCCATAATTCTGGAGGCACAGCCTTTCAGATGACACAGCCTCATTTATCTTTTCAAGTGGACAGAAAAGTTCCAAGGCCCTATTTGAGAGCAGGATGTTCACTCGCTGACCTGGCCATTTCTCCTCTCTCAGCTATCACTATCACGGGATAATCTAGTTACTCATTAAATTTGCTGCCTGTGGAAATTTGACAAGTTTTTGCTAACTTAATGCACATGAAATCTTCCCTATATTAGACAGCTGGAATATCACTGCTGCGTATGTGAGAACAGATGCCAACATATAAAATGTTGCTAACTTTTAGATGACTTTAAGAAATGTGTCATTTTTCTCCCCAGTGAAAGATGCAAAAAAAAATGGCTCAATAATATTCACCCACTTAATTTTTAGAAAGCATTAATTCTTTCAGGTTTTGCCCAGAGATGTTGGAATGGGTTCTTCAACTGCTGAGAACAGCATAGGAGTTAGTCATCATTCGCTTATAAACCAAAAGGTCAAGGGGAAAAGAAAAAAATGCTCTTTTGAATTTAAATGATTACATTAAAGCAACACACTCCAACATATCAATTTGAAAGTCATCAGCAATGTAGAAGAGTCCCCCAAACCACAACAAGCAAAGCATTTTAATAGCAATTTCATTTTGGGGGTTCCCAGAGGGTCTTCACTTAATGCTGTATTCTGCAGAGCCTTTTAAACATGCTTGATTCAAGATTGCAGAAAAACAAAATCTCTGGGGAAAGGGGGTTGGGGCTTTGCAAATTAAGTGGGTGGGTTCTCGGAACCAGAGTCATACAGCATGGAAACACACCCTTCGATCCAACCAGTCCACGCTGACCATGTTCGCAAGCTAACTAACCTCATCTGCCTGTTTTTGAACCATATCCCTCCAAACCTTTCCTATTCACGTACTTATCCAAATGCCTTTTAAATGTTGTAACTGCACCTGCATCCTCCACTTCCTCTGGCAATTCATTCCACATACAAAGCACTGTTTATTTAAAAAAAAGCTCCTAACGTTCTTTTTAAAATGTTCTCCTCTCACCTTAAAAAATTGCCCCCTTGTTTTGAAACCCTCTATCCTAGGGAAAGGATCAATGCTACTCACCTTAGTTATGGCCCTCATAATTTTAAAAATGTCAATAAAGGTCACCTCTCAGTATCCTATACTCCAGTGAAAAAAGTCCCAGCCTATCCAGCCTATTTTTGATTTGGAAGTACTGGTGTTGACTGGGGTGGACAAAGTTAAAAATCACATAACACCAGGTTATAGTCCAACAGATTTATTTGAAAGCACTAACTTTTGAGGCGCTGCCTCTTCATCAGATAGTTGTGGAGCAGGACCAGAAGAGAGAGAATTTTTAGCAAAAGGGTTACAGTGTCACAGAGTTGTAATGATATATATTTAATATATATTTGTTTAATATCATTACAACTATGACACTGTAACCCTTTTGCTATAAATTCTGTGTCTTCTGGTCCTGCTCCACAACCACCTGATGAAGAGGCAGTGCCTCAAAAGCCAGTGCTTCCAAATAAACCTGTTGGACTATAACCAGGTGTTATGTGTTTTTTTTAAACTTTGTCCACGCCCGTCCAACACTGGCACCTCCAAATCAAGTTTGAGAGACACGATTTCACTCATACAAAACCACACAGACTATCTTTACCTCTCCAAATACATGTAAATCCTATCTTTCAGAATCACCTCCAACAAGTTACCCACTACTGATGTCAGGTTCACAGGTCTACAGTTCCCAGGCTTCTCCTTACAGTCTTTCTTAAATAAAAATTTGTTGCGTCTTTCAAAGGAGTGAAGAGACATTCTCAGATAAATCACTCAAAACACTTAAAAGTCAGTAAAATTGAACATCCTTTAACTGAAATTGGCTTGTGAATTTTAATAAGTGTTCTCATATATATATGTGACACGATGACATCTGAAAACAGTCAAGAATGAAGCATAATTTCAGCGATCCAAAGGTATCCTGACTGTCCGATTCAAGAAATATGAATGGGAAGGCTGGTAGGTATAGGGAATGCTGGATGACTAAAGAAATTGAGGGTTTGGTTAAGAAAAAGAAGGAAGCATATGTCAGGTATAGACAGGATAGATCGAGTGAATCCTTAGAAGAATATAAAGAAAGTAAGAGTATACTTAAGAGGGAAATGAGGAGGGCAAAACGGGGACATGAGATAGCTTTGGCAAATAGAATTAAGGAGAATCCAAAGGGTTTTTACAAATATGTTAAGGACAAAAGGGTAACTAGGGAGAGAATAGGGCCCCTCAAAGATCAGCAAGGCGGCCTTTGTGTGGAGCCACAGAAAATGGGGGAGATACTAAATGAATATTTTGCATCAGTATTTACTGTGGAAAAGGATATGAAAGATATAGACTGTCAGGAAATAGATGGTGACATCTTGCGAAATGTCCAGATTACAGAGGAGGAAGTGCTGGATGTCTTGAAATGGTTAAAAGTGGATAAATCCCCAGGACCTGATCAGGTATACCCGAGAACTCTGTGGGAAGCTAGACAAGTGATTGCTGGGCCTCTTGCTGAGATATTTGTATCATCGATAGTCACAGGTGAGGTACCAGAAGACTGGAGGTTGGCAAACGTGGTGCCACTGTTTAAGAAGGGTGGTAAAGACAAGCCAGGGAACTATAGACCAGTGAACCTGACCTTGGTGGTGGGCAAGTTGTTGGAGGGAATCCTGAGGGACAGGATGTACAGGCATTTGGAAAGACAAGGACTGATTCGGGATAGTCAACATGGCTTTGTGCATGGGAAATCATGTCTCACAAACTTGATTGAGTTTTTTGAAGAAGTAACAAAGATGATTGATGAGGGCAGAGCAGTAGATGTGATCCATATGGACTTCAGTAAGGCGTTCGGCAAGGTTCCCCATGGGAGACTGATTAGCAAGGTTAGATCTCATGGAATACAGGGAGAACTAGCCATTTGGATACAGAACTGGCTCAAAGATAGAAAACAGGGGGTGGTGGTGGAAGGTTGTTTTTCAGACTGGAGGCCTGTGACCAGTGGAGTGTCACAAGGATCGGTGCTGGGCCTTCTACTTTTTGTCATTTACATAAATGATTTGGATGCGAACATAAGAGATACAGTTAGTAAGTTTGCTGATGACACCAAAATTGGAGGTGTAGTGGACAGCAAAGAGGGATACCTCAGATTACAACAGGATCTGGACTAGATGGGCCAATGGGCTGAGAAGTGGCAGATGGAGTTTAATTCAGATAAATGTGAGGTGCTGCATTTTGGGAAAGCAAATCTTAGCAGGACTTATACACTTAATGGTAAGGTCCTAGGGAATGTTGCTGAACAAAGAGACCTTGGAGTGTAGGTTCACAGCTCCTTGAAAGTGGAGTCGCAGGTAGATAGGATAGTGAAGAATGCTTTCCTTTATTGGTCAGAGTATTGAGTACAGGAGTTGGGAGGTCATGTTGCGGCTATACAGGACATTGGTCAGGCCATTGTTGGAATACTGCATGCAATCCTGGTCTCCTTCCTATCAGAAAGATATTGTGAAACTTGAAAGGATTCAGAAAAGATTTACAAGGATGTTGCCAAGGTTGGAGGATTTGAGCTACAGGGAGAGACTGAACAGGCTGGGGCTGTTTTCCCTGGAGCATCGGAGGCTAAGGGGTGACCTTATAGAAGGTTTACAAAATTATGAGGGGCATGGATAGGGTAAATAGGCAAAGTCTTTTCCTTGGGATCGGGGAGTCCAGAACTAGAGGGCATAGGTTTAGGGTGAGAAGGGAAAGATATAAAAGAGACCTAAGGGGCAACTTTTTCATGCAGAGGATGTGGTGGAGGCTGGTACAATTGCAACATTTAAGAGGCATTTAGATGGGAATATGAATGGGAAGGATTCGGAGGGATATGGGCCAGGTGCCGGCAGGTGGGACTAGATTGGGTTGGGATATCTGTTCAGCATGGACGGGTTGGACCGAAGGGTCTGTTTCCATGCTGTGCATCTCTATGACTCTATTAATAGCCTATGTTGGACAGCTGTTTGATATTTAGGGTATAGGTATCACAATCAGATTGAGTAAACAATGGATTGCACAAATTTAGAACACCAATTCACTTCCAGAAGCAAAGATTGCAAAAGCAACTCAGACTGCCTGAACTTGATACCAAACTTCTGAAAGTCAGAAGCACATTTTCTATGTTTGCACATGACGCATCAAACTGGGGTAGTAAGTGAGGATGAGGCATAGCCAATATTAAAGAGCAGTGCAAAAAATTGCAGTGGGACACTCCTTAACTTGCCAAATAGAGAAGTAGTTGGCAAATTAAGTTTGATGAAGATAAATGTAAGGCAGCACTTTGATTGGAGAAATACTGAGGTCACTTATTATTTGGGTGCTTAGAGGAACTAAGGGACTTTGGGAACTAAACATAATGACAAACAATATTTCATGAGCTCCTTCTGGCTCAGTTAGAGTCATAGACAACCTAAGAGTCCTACTGCACAAAGACAGGCCGTTTGGCCCAAACTGGTCCATGCCAACCAAAATGTCCATCCACGCTAACCCTATTTCCCTGCACTGCCTTCTAATCCCTTCCTATCCTTGTATTTGTCCAAATAAATTTTAAGTATCCACCTCAACCATTTCCATTGGCAGCTCACACTATATGCATATCACCCTCTGTGTAAAAATGTCGCCCTTCAGGTTCCCTTTTCTTCTTTCCCCCACTAACCTTAAACTGATGGCCTCTAATCCTCAATTCCCCAACCCTGGGAAAAAGTGCATTCACCATATCCATGCCTCTCGTGATCTTTACACCTCCATAAAGGTCCCTCCTCAGCCTCCGAGACAATACGGAAAAAAGTCCTAGCTTGCCCAACCTCTCCCTATAACTCAGACCATTGGCAACATGCGTGTAAATTCGTTTGGCACGCTTTCCAGTTTAATAACATCCTCCTTATAACAAGGTAACCAAAACTGAACATAATACTCCTAATATGGCCTCAGCAATGTCCTGTATAACAGCAACATAACATCTCAACTTCTATACTGTATATCCTAGGTATGCCAAAAACCTCCTTCACTGCCCAGTCAACCTGTGACTCCATTTTCAGAGAACTGTGAACCTGAACTCCATGATTCCTCTACTCCATTACACTGCTTAAGGTCCTACTATTCACCATGAAACCTCCTACCTTAATTTGACTTTCCAAAATGCAAAACCTCACACTTATTTATATAAAACTCCATCTGTCATTGTTTACTTTATATATTAATAATCTGGATGAGGGGATTGGGGACATTCTGGCAAAGTTTGCCGATGATATGAAGTTAGGCGGACAGGCAGGTAGTTCTGAGGAGGTGGGGAGGCTGCAGAAAGATTTAGACAGTTTAGGAGAGTGGTGCAAGAAATGGTTGATGAAATTCAATGTGACCAAATGCGAGGTCTTGCACTTTGGAAAAAAGAATACAGCCATGGACTATTTTCTAAACAGTGAGAAAATTTATAAAGCCAAAGTACAAAGGGATCTGGGAATGCTCGTCCAGGATTCTCTAAAGGTTGACTTGCAGGTTGAGTCTGTGGTTAAGAAAGCAAAAGTAATGTTGTTATTTTCTCAAGAGGGTTGGAATATAAAAGCAACGACGTGCTACAGCGCTTTTATAAAGCTCTAGTTAGGCCCCACTTAGAAAACTGAACCCAATTCTGGGCCCCACACCTCAGGAAGGAGAGTCACATGGATGATCCCTGGAGTGGTAGGCCTAGCATATGATGAACGGCTGAGGATGCAGAGATTATATTCATTAAGTTTAGAATGTTGAAGGGAGATCTAATAGAAACTTATAAGATAATGCATGGCTTAGAAAGGGTGGATGCTGGGAATTTGTTTGCGTTAGGCAGGGATACTAGGACCCGTGGGCACAGCCTTAGAATTAGAGGGGGTCAATTTAGAATGGAAATGAGGAGACATTTCTTCAGCCAGAGAGTGGTGGGCCTGTGAAATTCATTGTCACAGAGCGCAGTGGAGGCCAGGACATTAAATGTCTTCAAGGCAGAGATTAATAAATTCTTGATCTCACAAGGCAATAAGGGCTACAGGGACAGTGCGGGTAAATGGCACTGAAATGCCCATCAGCCATGATTGAATGGCCTTACTTCTACTCCTATGTCTTATGGTCATTTCTCAGGCCACTTCCCAGCTGATCAAGGTCCTGTTGGATTTTCTGATAAGGACTTCCTCACTGTTCACGATACTGACTATTTTAGTGTCGTCATCAGCATGAAATAAAAACTGAGTCGTATACTTTTTCTTAAGGATGCATTGAATAATTAATGGCACGTGGCTTTTTTGAGCCTCCACAGCTCTCTGGGCTTACTTGGAGGCCTGGCTCCAAAAGTTAGCTGCCTACCAACTCCTAAAGCTTCGACTCAAGTTCTAACAGCACAGAGCAATCCAACTGCTGACAACTTTTCATTGGCTCCCCAAATACACAGACACCAAGTAGTTTACTTATTTTTCATAAGTTCAGCTGGCTGATTCTTTTCTGTTTGTTCCTGTCTCAATTTGTATTCAGTTCCAACTAACTGTGACCCTGAAACTGTTCTTCATTAACCTATTGAAAACCTTTGCCATAAGGCCTGCCCTTGCTCCTAGGCAAAATTGACAAAAGACCATTTTGCCAATTATCCCATGTTAATGTTGATTCGCCATTCTAACTACTGTCATCTTTCTTAACCCTCATTCTACTCCAACTTCCCTTTCAATGCATCCAACATATTTGCTTCAACTGCTTTCTTGTTGTCATGAGTTTCACTATCATTGCACTTTAAGTAAAGGAGTTTCTTCTGAATCAATTGTTGGATTTCTTAGTGACTTACCTTTGACTTTTGATATGGTATTCCCCCAAGAAGTCGTTCTCTGTCAAAACTTTTCTTCATTTTAAATTTCTGTTAGGTCACCCTTTGCTTTATTCAAGAACACTGAATGCAACCTTGGAATGGTCAAATGTAGCAAACTGCAGTGGGACTTAAACGTAAGAAACCCAATGTTCACCAATTGCCGGTTCTAACAGTACAAAAGTGAAAGACAAAGAAAAGGGAATGCTGTTGAATAAAGCAAAGGGTCCCATGTATCTCTCAGTATTCGCTATTTTCTTCCAATTTGATCACTACCATATTGTTATCTTTCAGATTAGGAAAAAACATAGCAATTTATACATTTTCAGCAAATCTCAATGTTCTTTGCACTCAAATAATTACGTTTGGAATGTTGTTCTATTGTTAAACATTGCAACCAATGTATACACAGCATGATCTGACCAGTCACAACATGATTAATGATTTGTTCATCCATTTTGGTATTGCTGGATCAATTCGGTCAGGATGTTAAGATGACTATCACTCCTCTTTGAATAGTGACATCTTGAACAAGTTGACAATAATTGATTGAAACGTTTTACTAAAAAAGTCAGTGCCATTAACAATGCAGTAATACAGCAATAAAATGTCATCTTAAGATTATTTACTAAAGTCCTGCAGTGGAGTTTGAACCAACAAACCACTATTTCCTTTATATGTGCTGCGACTGAGCTACACTAATGTATACAAAAGGTCATACATCAAGTTATGTCGGAGATAATTTGCACAGGCACATTTTTTTCTCTTTTAGAATATAATAAAACTATGCATTTGTAATATAAGTTTTCTTTTCAGTGTTACAATTCAGTTTCCTTCAAAAATGTGAACAAGGTACACTGACTGGAAGCTGGGGAACAGCTGTCACTGTTTTAGCAACAGAAATTTAAAGTTAAATAAATTTTGGTACTCAATGTTTTAAAAAGTTTTCGTTTTCATCATTTACCAGTTATGTGGCTTCAGGATCTGCTTCAGCACAGATTGAGAAGCTACTTAATGAAGAACTTCACTACATTCAATAGCATTAGCATCTCTACAACCCAGAGCAACTATGGCAATCATTTTGAAAATACCCTTACTTAACATTTCTTAAATCTGGTTAAAATTACATTTTGGCATTAATTTAGCAAATGATTTATTTCTGGTGTCAGTTCTTATACTTCTCACTCTCTCATTTCACTTTCAAATTCAAGTGGAATATTTGCCTTACTGCTACAAAAAATGTTTGAATATTAATTCTTTAAATGCAATTAATAAGTGGAAACAGATTGGCTGGAAGAAAGAATTTTCAAGTAGCTGTTTGCATAGTAGATTTTGGGTTGGGACCAAGTGGTAGCAGATGGCATACGATTATCATCTTTCTTCAGTACTGAAATTTCTAGCATTATCAGCGAAAATTGAAAATGGGAAAGGGGTAGAAAAGCTGACTACATTTAGTCAAATGAAATGGACTGGACTCACCGTGAAATCAGATTTAAGACTGGAGTTGAGATACAAGGCACAATGTTTTCGTACACCAATCTTGAAAGATGTCGTCTTACAGCAATAAGCAACTGAGCATTTTTCCACAAATTGATCAGTAAACTCAATGCTATTACCCATTTAATTAGCCCCTCGAACTCTGACTGCATTTTACTGCTAAATTCCATTTCCAGTTGTACAAGATTGATTGTACAAGCAGGGGAAGACGAGTTTGAGAAACAGCACAATTTGTTGGGTGCTACAGGACAAGTTAAGAATAGTCAACAATGCAGATATTTATTCATCGCTAACAAATGTTTCATTAAATAGTCACAGGATTAAGTTACACACAATAGCTAAATATTTTAAAATTACAGAGTTAACAAAATGGAAGAAGTTTGAGCAGAAGGATTGATCAGTGCAGCACCTTGAAGTATTTCACACTAATATAGACAAGAGTTATTGCCAGCTGGCTGAGTAGGTACAGAACAGGTGGCATGACAAATTCCTGACCCTCTGAATTGCACATGCTGTGGGGAACTAAAAGAATGGAAAATCATCCATCTTCTTACTGCAAATCATTTTCAAACTTCTTTTATAAGGATATGCTTGAGAAGGAACATAACTCATAGTTGAATTTTCTTCGAGGAGTCCTTGCTATGGTCTTAGCCTGATAAAAATAGCAGTGTGCTTGTTTTTCAGAAGAGGCATACCAGACTTACTGTTAATTATGTTTCTCTCTCCACACACTGCCAGACCTGATGAGTTTCTCCAGCACTCCATGTTTGTTTCAGACTTCTAACATCCACCCAATTTTCATTTATTATAATTAGGAGGAGTCAACCATTCAGTTCCTTAAGCCTGCTTCACAATTTGTTTAGTAGATGGCCAATCTGATTTCAGCCTCTACACCGTTTGCCATCCACATCAGTCAGGCATCGTAACTCAACAATAAAATATTTTCAATTAGCCAGTCTTCAGTATTTTCTATGCAAGAGAGTTGTACAGACTAATGACCTCAGAGTAAAAAAAGTGTTCCTCACCTCAGCCTTAAATGCAAGATCCGCCCCCTAGCTCTAGTCTATTCCACAAACAAATGCATCTCCCTTAGCATCCATGGAATTTTTAAGAGTTATATCCAAACAACCAACTCAGAGACTGAAATCAGACACAATAGCTGAGTGTGTTATTGTTTAAACAAAATATTCTTGAAGAAATACAGACCACCTCAAATACAATCCAATAAAGAAATGGCAGTGGTCCATCAGATGGTAGTTCTGTCGGAGTATGAAATTGCACCTTTACAAGTGACTCATGAAATTTCTATGGCAGGTCACTTGAGCATTAGGAAAACACAGTTAAAGCACTGAAATATTTTTATTATGTGGAGGTGTCGGTGTTGGACTGGGTTGTACAAAGTCAAAACTCACAACACCAGGTTATAGTCTGACAGGTTTATTTGAAATTGTAAGCTTTTGGATTGTAAAGTTACCTGACGAAGGGGCAGTGCTTAGAAAGCTTGTGCCTTCAAATAAACCTATTGGACTATAATATGGTAAAGTGTGAGTTCTCACGTTTTTATTGGGCAGGATTATGAGGATTTAGTCAAACCTGGCCAGATTAACATATGTCAGGTAGTTGGGAAATCCCAACCTTCAATTAAACATGCACTTTTAATTTCAAACCACCTTCAGAAGAATCACTTAGCATGGTCTTAATTTTGTAGGATCACCACCTAAAACCAGGAGTGGAAACCATTATCTTTTGCTATCCTAAGGCAAGGCCATTTATAAAATTACACTTAAAAATGGGATAAAAACATTAGTTCAAGCTTTTAATGATATATGATTGCCCAAAAGGGAAAAAAAAATTGACGTCAGTTTATTTGATCTGATCGCATAAGATTGCACAAATACATAAAGGAATGATAACAAATCAAGGGTAAAATAATTTACTATTTCTGCTCATCACCAACAATCTCTAACATTAAAGTTGATCAAATGTTAAAGACAATGATTAGCGTTTACTGTCAAGAACATCCCAAAGATTGGTATAAGGGAATTTCTTTGTTACTGACTGACATTAGGGACTCTTCTCATGGGACCACAGCATTTTGTTGTTTCGAATTAACAAACAGATATGAAGTGAGAGGACCACTTAAATAAAAATTGATAAACAAAAGCTCAGAACACACTTCCACCCTTAGTTTCAAATTTCAGAGAGAAACTGATCAAAGTACGAGTGTTGGCCACAAAGTATTTGAATGGTGTTCACCAATGAAAATTAGAGCAGACTGGGAGATCAAAGTTAGAAATTGTGTTGCTGGAGACAAGGTGTTAGTGTTGTTACCTACAAGGCTGGTACAATTACAACATTTAGAAGGCATCTGGATGGGTATCTGAATAGGAAGGGTTTAGAGGGATATCGGCCAAGTGCTGGCAAATGGGACGAGATGAGGTTAGGATATTTGGTTGGCATGGACAGTTGGACTGAAGGGTCTGTTTCCGACTCTACCCCTGGGGAGCCAATAAAAGAAAGGTTCACTGGACCTTAACACATCAATAATATGAATTATGTAGTGCATCTTCCAGGCAGGATAGAGTCAATAAGTGGTAACATAAATATATTGAAAATATACAACAGAGATGATAGTCAAGAGAAAAATGTAGTTCTGCAACAGGAATATCAGAACAATTGAAGAATGAATCAGACATTGAAACATTAAAAAACTGACCCTCCAAACTTCAATTTGGAAAATACAGAGGGACTTAACAAGGTTAGACAGCATTTTTTTATCTTCAAAAATACTATCAAAGTGAGTTACAAAGACTATGACAGAATTATGAATCAATTTTGAGAATAAGCCAGAGAAAATGGCTCTGATTGTTAATGGTGTTCGAAGGCTTGTCAAAACGTTATTGGCAAGTTGCGTTGACGGATGGAGTCAAAGAAAAGGCAGCTTTTGTAACTCTGGATGGTTTATCAATTGTAAAGTCACACCATTTGGAATCAAAAAATGTACCAGTAACATTTTACTGATCAACCAATAGTGTCACTGAAGAATTATGCATTTGTACCCTGGGAAGAACATTTACACCACATGACTAAACTGTTTCATTGGCTGCAAAACAAAAATGTTTATGAATCTGGCTAATAGTGAATTTGATAAAGCAAAGGTGACTTTTATGGGCCACACCTCACTGTGGGAGAAGATCAAAAGTCTCAAAATGTACAAATAGAAGCTAGTTTGGATTGTTCTGTACGTAGGACAAATTGTGAAATTGTGTAATATGTTGGCATAGGTGAGGTCAATTCCAGGGTTGTTCCAAAGTTCTGCACTGTCACAGCTCCCTTAAAAAATGTGTTAAAGGAAAGTAGAAAATTTGATGGATACAGGAGTGTCACAGTACCTTTGAGAACTTGATAGCTATGCTGATAACGACAACAGCTTTAACCATGCCAGATTCTGATACACTATTCAAATGGGCAACTGGTGTAACACTATTCATGTAGGGAGGGGGCTGTTGCAATGCAAGATGAGGAGAGGGGAAATCAAACAGGCTGTCAGTTATTTTTCAAATAAACTGAAATGATAACAAAATATTCAACTACTGAAAAAAAACTGTCAAAAAAAAAGAAAGAGACTGTGGGATGCATGATGGTTCTTCAGAGTCAGAGAGTCACGGAGGTCTAAAGCACAGAAAAAGGCCCTTCAACCCATCACATCTGCACTGCTCAAAAGCAACCACCTAACTATTCTAAATCCATTTTTAAGTACTTAGCTCATTGCCTCGTATGCTTTGGCATTGCAAGGGCACATCTAATTACTTTTTTTAATGTTACGATGGTTTCTGTCCCTACCACCCTCTCATTTTGATATTCACATCAGGAGCAATGTGGAGAAACTGTACTTACCACTGACCACAATGCTTTGCTTTTCTCAGCAAGATTTTGGGACAGTTACTTACAATTGCTACAGTGGAGCTCAATTCTCTGACCCTATCATTTGAAAAATGTCAAGTGCCTGGAGAAGAACTTATTATCTTGGACACACTATTGAGAGTGCATTTGAAGGACATTGAGTGAAGTGGTGGCCATGAACTAATGTAAAGTATTTTTACTGTTTAACTAATTTTATTTTCAATGTCAATATGTTGTTACTATTAATGTGACATTAGCAGCCATGTAACAGGGAAATAACTAACCCTTGCTACATCATTCAACCTGTAAGCATATTTGTTTAGTTCCATAGCTTCTTTTCTACATCATCTGCTTCCTTAGACAGTTAAAAAGATATTTCCCTTTGCAACTTTTCACCCTGCAAAAAACATTGCTTTTACATCAATTGTATTATACACACAAGAGGATGTTGCCAGAAATTATCAACATGATCATCAAGAACATCTTCCTACAATAGGAGGAATACAGTCTAACATCTAAATCTTCACGTTTCTCTCTGGAACACTGAGACACTTAGTCAGGCTTTATTTTTAAATGCCCCATCAGGGCGTACCTCAGCATATATGGAAAATGATTTGTAGCTCTCCAGCTCTTTTTATTTAGCATCCTTTACTAACTTAGCTTCTAGCTTGTTTGTTGCCACAAAAGTTTATCAATCAATTGGGGTTTCTATATCATGTGGTAATTCCAATACGTGACACAATGTTCTTGCTAAACTGCTCAACCTTCTATTGTGTTTTGGACTACAGGATCTCCTGCTCCTCTGAATAAAATTCCATTCACAAGCTCTCAGCCTTTTCCAAGGGGCATATTCATTTCCAGATACACTACCAGAACTCATACCATGATTCTGGCTTTCCACATCTTCACATTTTGCCAATACATGTAGCTTGCCATCTGCCCTTCGTTTTACACATTTAACAATGTTTCTATTTTCCAGTGGATTTCCTTGCTCTCCTCAGTGCATGGCATACTTCCATTCACTGAACTCTTATGTTACTTTGAAACCAACTTTTGATTATTGGTCTCTGGGACAAGTAGCATTGTCCTGCATCTCTATCATTTTGTTCACATTCAATCAGCCCTTCATCTGCCAACATCTGGTCCTCATTTTTTGCCCAACATACGTGCATGTAATCTGCATGGTACTTCATCAATTTTGATGGTAGGTTCAAGTTCTGTAAGTATAAATGAGGGTACAGAGTTTTTGAGTCTATTTCTGTTGGTGGCCCACAGTATCTTTAAAGGCCCATTATAGATCATAACCTGGGCATTCCTGGGATTCATTCTTTGGTTATCATTTCCCAATTCTTGTTTTCTGTCATAGGTATCTCATCATCCTTCTATGATTTGCCTTTTATACCAAAGCTAGACTTTGCATTCTCTTCAAGGACATGACCCACGTTCAGATCATTACCTCAGTTGCTCATTGATCACACGGACCAGTTTCATTGAACATGAGTGGGAAATTGTGTTGTAATACTGAAATATCTGGTTTCAGCCATTTTTTTCAGAAATAACAAATTATTAACAGGCATGAATTCAGTTTCCAATCTTCACCTTGTAGTGACAATTCCTTACTATCAATGTCAAATGGGATCCAAGCTAATTAGTGAAAGCGAAACAAAGAGACCTCTCTTTGTGGATAGAGTTTAGAGTCTTACAGCTCTTTCCAACAACCAGTACCACCTATTTTCTACCTGTATCTACTTGATGAATTAATAACTAACTAACCTCTGCTTAACTATTTACCACATTAACAAAAAATCAGGAGAGGGCTAGCACCAAATCCGCAATGGGATCACACCTTTTGGATGCAAAGTATGGAAGTGTGACAAATTTCTAGGAAGTCTTGAATCATGCTGATGTATCCAGAATTTCACCAGAGCTCAGATGGTAATTAGCAAGTCTAGTCAATGGCGCTAAAAACAAGAATTCCAGACCATTGCCCACTAAGTGGTGCCTCTGGAAAATAAGACATTCTTGGCAAACATTGAATACATTATAATGAAGTAATGATAATAAGAGAAGGATCAATAGAAGAATAAAAGTGATAGATTGCTAAAAAGAGGAAAACTTATGATAATAAAAGATACACAGCAGGACAGAATCTGTAGGAGTGCTTTTCATGAAAAAAGATTGTGAGTACTAACTCAGGAAGAGTGGGAGGAGGGTGCTAGTGTCAAAGCAGCAGGGAAGAGAGACATAATAAATTACAATGGACTGGAGGAAAATTTCTCTCCAAGAAAGTCAAAGGAACTGGGACAATATTTCACCAGCCCTGAGAATGGAGTTTCAAGGTGATTCAATGACCTTTAAAATAAGATTTGAGCATTTGAAGTAACCGTGGAATAACGATTGAAGAAATACAATAATATTTTAAAATTCAATCACTTCCTTATCATTTGTGATATATAAAATACTATGGCTACTCAAAATACGTTTTTTTTATTTGCAGAGATTCAAACATTTTTAATTATACAAGATCCTGAGGCAATGCACCACAAATCTCATGCCTTCAACATTTTGGAGTTTCCCTACTGGTCTGCAGAAAGATTGTTGGAATACTCTGGTACATGACATAATTAAAAAGAAATGTAACAGCATGGCTGACAGAGAAGACAAGAAGAGTTGGGGTAAACGAGCACTGCTCAGACTGGAAACAACGTGGAAGGATCGTATTCAACACAGGGATTAATAGGAGGTCAGGTTTTGATCTCTGTATAAACAGGGGGTGACTGTACCTCACACATACAAGTCCAAAACATATTAAAACAGAAATGCAAGAGAGTTCAGCAAAGTTAAGAATATTAGAAAATGGGTTGACTTGTGGCTGGTAACTTAATGTGACTATCAAATGCTATCTTGTGGCACAAAGGATCTCTTGTAAAACTAAACTCAGTGTCAGTCAGGAGCCATGATACTTAATACAAAAGACAACAGATGAAAGCCAATAATTTTAGCCTCAGGATATCACTGCATGAGTTCTTCTTAGGTCGGTTTGTCACATGTTTCGTCAATGATCGTCCTTCCATCATAAAGGTCACAAGCGAGGATTTGTTCTGATGGTTCATTTGTAATTCAATTTGTGATTCTATAGATATTGAAGCAGTGGCTGCCTACATGCACCAAGGTCATGATAACATTGAGACTTAGGCTGATAAGTGGCAAGTAAAATTCATGTCAATAAGTGCAGGAAATAATCACCAGAGAGAGAATCTCACCTTGACAATCAACATATTAGCCTGACTAAAATCTCGTATCTTGATCATTCTGTGGATTACCATTGGATCATAAACACAACTGGACCAGCTACAGAAATGCTATGGCAACAAAACAAAGGCAAGGAATTCTGCATCAAATAATATACTTTCTGACTCCCCAGTAACATTTCACAATCTAGAAGACACGATTCAGGAATGTGGCGGAATCTCTTTGCTTGATGAGCATGACTTAACCACATCTATGAAAAAGCATTTCCCTTGATTGTTATCCAATCTAAAACCTTCAACATTCACTCCTCCACCTCAGATAAACAGTGATAGCTGTAGTTACCATTGACAAGATGCACTGCAGCAACTCATCATGGTTCCTTCAATACCGCCTTCTATACCACTGACACATACCACCAAGTAAAAGGTTTTGGACACACAGGAACACCATCACCTGGAAGAATGCCTTCAAGCAATATGCCATCCGGTCTTGGAACTGTATCGCCATTTCTTTACTGCCGCTGAATCAACATCCTGCAATGACCTTCCGAACACTTAGAGTATACTTGACAATTTGAACTGCAGTGGTTTAAGATCACCTTCTCAAGAGTAATTAGGAATGGGAAAGAGATGCTGGCCTTGCCAGTGATGCTTACATCCTGTGAAAGAAGAAAAGATGAAGTGAAATTTAATGAATTCTCAAACATTAGCAAAGTGGTAGAAGGGACCATTGGATGAATTATCACTGAGCACTTACAAAAGCGGTAAACCTGCTCACCGATACTCAGTTCAGGTTTCATCACGACCACTTGATGCCTGACCTCATTACAGTCTCAATCTAAACATGGACAAAAGAGCTGAACTCCTGAGGTGAGATGATACCAGGACCTTATTTTACTGACTGTAGCAGTAGCAAAAATGGCATCAATAGAAAATCTGGGAGAAAAACTCTCCACTGGTTGGAGTCACATTTCGAACAAAAGAAAATGGCTATGGTGAGTGGAGGTCCATCATCTCAACTCCAGGATCACTGCAAGAGTACCTCAAGACTTGGCCCAATCATGTGCTAATCAATGATCTTCCCTCCCAAGATGAGATCAGAAATGGGATGTTTGCTGATGATTATGCAATGTACAGCATCATTTGCAGCTCTTCAGGTACAATGGGACAATATGGAACAACAGCTGGATAACATCAGGTTTGGGCTGAAAATGGCAAGCAAACGGAGGAGGTCAAGAATTTGATTATCTGAACATGGAAATAAATACAGCCAGAAAAAAACAACTGCATTTTAAGCTTTCTGCAAGGGGACAGTGTGTCCACAACTGCTGCTGTGATTCAACAGAAATGGGACAAGCTGGTTAACTGCTTTAGGTAGTACAGATATAATGAGTTGAATAGCCTCCCTCCGTATGGCAAATTCTATGATTCCATGATCTGGAGAACTTGCAACAAACGGCTACTAAAAATCATTTAGACTGAAGCCAGAACATGGAGAGCAGTTTTAGACACTATATTATAGAAAGGATATCTGAAGTCACAGGACAGAGCATGCAACCACCTGAATGATACAAAGGAAATTAAAGTTATGCAATTGACAGATTTACTCTTAACCAACAGAAAATACAGAAAGTTAACAAGAGAGATTTGGAGATAGAATACATTTTTAAATTGTGAGGAATTTTGAGAGATGACATGCGAAAGACTTTCTTCACTAGCTATGCAAATCAGAGAGAGAGATGTAATTAAACTGAGATCATGACTAGGAAAATAATCAGGGCAGGAGTTAGAGAAAAAAAAAAGCTATTCACATAGGATAGTGAAACATAAAATACTGGACAACAGGAATTGTCTTAAAACTGAGACACAAGTATGGCTATGGGATTCATTAGCATGAAAGCAAATACTATTTTGAAATTCTTTCACTGAAAGTAGCCAATATTTGTCGCCCAAACCGACTGCACTTGAACTGAGTGGTTTACTCAGCCATTTCTGGAATCACAGGAAGGCCAGACCAAATAAGGATGTCAGTTTTCCTTCCTTAAAAGGATAATAATTAAGTATTAGATTACTTTTTAATTCAAAGTTTTTAGTGAATTTAAGTTTCACCAAATGCCGTGGGGATTCATACCAATGTCTCCAGAATATCGACCTGGTGTTCTGGATTATTAGTCCAGTGATATTAATGCTACACCATTTCTCCCCCAGGCGCTGAACAGATAAAATATTTTTTAAAAATCAGAAAATGTTAGACGTATGTATGTACATGAAAAGCGAGAGTCTGAGAAATCATATTTTTAAGAAAACTGTAGGGGGTTGACTTATACACAAGTAATATTTTCAAGGCAATGTAATCTAGTTTAGGTCTTAGAAACTGCTGATAACAACACTCAGGATTGCTGGCCATGGTTCTGAATTGAGTGCAGAATGGTTGTCACCAGCTATTCTGATGATTTATGAAATGAACAATTGGAAGAAAGGCTCAGTCTGTTTCCACCACCTCATTCCCAAAACTCCCACCACACTCCTGAATCATGACTGGTAGATTGTGAAGTGTTTCTGGAGAGTCAGAAAGTATATTACTTGGTTCAGAATTCCTCGCCTTTGTTTTGATACCATAGCATTTACATGGCTTCTCCACTTATGCTTCTGATCAAACAGTGAATGCCAGAATGATCATGAGGTATAAGGTAACAATAAGGAGTTGCTAAACAAAGTTGAGAGATGGGGTGAGAAAACCTATACACACTTTATGCAAAACTAGGACTTATATTCTAAAAAGTCGGGGTAAATCTTTACCTGGCATTGACTATTACCTGAGTATATATGGCATTCGGCAAGATAGGCAGCATCTTTGGAGGGGGAAACGGAGTCAACATTTCAGGTTAATTGGCAAAAATCAGACCCTCTCTGAGCTGCTGTGCTTTGCCAGCATTTATTGTTATTTGTGTAATTACATGACCCAAGTAAGCCTTCACTGTGTTAGAAATATCACAACGCTCTTTTGCTATTCTAGCATCAAATTTCAATTACAGTTCTAACTTCAAATGTCACAATGTAGCAATAGATGATATAAGCAACATATGGAACACTTTTCCATTTCAGGCACTCATGATCAGCATCAAGAATTCTCAAGATAGGTACAAAATAGGTTAGAGGCAGAGTAAAGCTTTCTGCTTCAGTACCATTTTATCTCAGAGGAGTGCACCTATTGCATCAGTGAGACATTTCTATTTTCCACTCCCGCTGCCCTTGTGGTTTATTTGAATGAGATAACCAGTTCAGTGCCAATTAATCATGGGTCCCAGAAGTAAAAGAACTTTATGTTTCACCCCCAGCTCCTCATTTGTTCATTTTACTACTCTATTACGTAAATCACAGGGATTGAAGCTCAAAACAAACTCAGATCAAGACTGTTTAATGAGTTTTAAGTATTAACATATTTTTCAAAATTTGAAAAGTACAAAATCAACACCCACTATTACACATGTTTAAAGGAGCAAAACGTCAGTGAACTTCAGAGATATAATTAGAAACAAAGACTAACACTGAATCAAAGGAAGTCTGGCAGGACAGACTTAAAAATTGGTCGTAAAAGTGGACTTTTAAACATTGCTTTAAAAGTCAAGAGGCAAAGCAGAGGAGTTTAGTAAAACAGTTCCAGTTTGTGGCAGCGAATGATGTAGATGTAATGATGAACTGAAAAAAAAGACAGGGTTGTAAAGGAGGGCGCATCTGAAGAGTTCTTTAGGGAAAGAAATAGCGAATAAACTTATAGGTACAAGAAAAGGTGCGATATTGAGATGTAAATGAATGTTAGAAAATATTAAATTGGAGGGGTGAAGGGCCAAAGTTAAAAGTAGGTCAGCAGGAGTGAAAGTGCCTGTATGACAGTGTAGAACAAGATATGGGCAACAGATTTTTGGATAAGCTTAGGTTTAGAAAGTGTGTCTTCTTTGGCAGAGGGTGAGATCCCAGAGGACTGGAGAATAGCCAATCGTATTCCATTCTTTAGGGCACCTGAGATAATCCAAGAAATTACAGGCCTGTGACTCTCACGTCAGTGGTAGAGAAATTATTGGAAAAGATTCTCAGGGACACATTTAGAAACGGATTGACTTATTAGTGATAGACAGCATGGTTTTGTGCAGGAGAGGTCAAACTTAATTGAGTTTTTTGAAGAGGTGACAAAAATGATTGATGAGAGTAAAACAGTTGTTGTGGTCTACATGGACTTCAGTAAAGCCTTTGACAAGGTCCCTCTGGTACAAAAGGTGAAGACACATGGTATCGGGGTGAGCTGACAAGACAAATACAGAATTGCTTAGTCATAGGAGACAGTGGATAGAGGTAGAAGGACGCTTTTTGGAATGGAGGACTGTGACCTTTGGTGTTCCACAGTGATCTGTGCAGGGATCTCTGCTGTTTATGGTCTACCTAAATGATTTGGAGAAAAACATACCTGGTCTAAGTAGTAAGTTTGCAGATGGTACAAAGATTGGAGGAGTTGTGGATAGAGAGGAAGACAGTCAGAGGATACACACCAGTTGCAGACAAGAAAAATAGCAGATAGAGTTTAATCCAGACAAACGAGAGGTGAAGCATTTTGGAAAATCGAGCACAGGTGGAAATTATACAGTGATTGGCAGAACTGTTATGAGTATCAATATGCAGAGGGATCTGGTATGAAGGCTCATAGATTACTGACGGTGGCAGCGCAGGTACATAAGGCAGTAAAAAAGCCTTTTGGCATGCCTGCCTTCATTGTACAAGGATAGACAAGTAATACTGCAGCTTTATTGAACTTGAGTTCAGCCACATTTGGAATATTATGTACAGTTCTGCTCACCACACTACCAGAAGGATGTGGATGCTTTGGAGAGGGTACAGGAAAGATTTCACAGGATGTTTCCTGGTATTGTGAATTTTAGCTATGAAGAAAAGTTGGATAGACTGGGTTTGTTTTCACTGGAACACAGGAGGTTGAGGTGCAACTTAGTAGAAGTTTATAAGGTTGTGAATGTCATGGATGGAGCGGAATGTATGAAGCTTTTCCCTGGCTGGAGAAGTCAATAACTCGGGGGCACATATTCAAGGTGCAAGGGGGGTAAGTTTAAAAGCGATGTGTGAGGCATGTTTTTCACACAACGGGTGGGGAGTGTGTGGAATGCGTTGCCAGAGGTGATAGTAAAAGCAGACAATAGCAGCATTCAAGAAGCACCTGGATGAATACACGGATAGGAAAAGGATAGAGGGCTATGGATCCTGTAAGTGTAGACAATTTTGGTATGGAAAGGTAAAATGTGTTTGCGCAAGCTTCGAGGGCCAAACAGCTTGCTCCTGCATTGCATTGTTCTTTGCTCATAGGAGACCAATTAGAAGATCACCAAAATATTTGCAACCAGAGGTGACAAAGGTATTAGTGTGGGATTACTCAAAGTGAATTGAGATAAGGCCAAGAAGGACAATACTAAGGAAATGAGAAGTAGCAACTTTGTGACAAGGACAGCATGTGCTGGTGGATGCTCCGAATAGGATATCACGTTTGTCAACAGTATAGAGAACTACTGCAGAACTCCAAGTTACAGTGTGATAAAAATGTTACAGCGTGTGAGCCACAAAAGATTATATGCAGGTATCATACAATCAAGAATGCTGCTACATTGCTATCTATTGGCAAAAGAAGTGTACAGGACATTGAGACATCTTGAAAATTACAAGATTGTTATAATTATTTGAAGAAGGATGCTAATACATTGGAGGTGGTTTATTACACGGAAACCCTGGAATGAGTGGCTTATCATGTGAGGACAGGTTGAGTAGACTTGGCTTGCTTTTGCCAGAGTTTAGAAAAATGAGGGATAACATTTAAAAGGTGTAAGATCCTGAATGACGTGGACAAGATGAGGATGGAAGGAATGCTTCCACTTGTAGGGAGTCCAGAATTAGAGGGCACTGTGTTAAAACTGAGTATCACCATTTTAGGAGAGAAAAACATTCTTGTTTCTGTGAGGGATGTGCAACCTGCAAACCATCTGTCTCTAAAGGCAGTGGAGGCAGGATCATTAAGTATTTTTAAGGCAGAAGTGGATAGATCTTTGTTAGACAGAGGAGTCAAAGGTTATCAGGGTGGATAACAATGTGGAATCAGAAATACAAACAGATCAACCATGATCTTGTTGAATGGTGGAGCTGGATTGAGAGATCAAATGACCTACTTTTCCTTTCCCATATACTCAGACATAATACATCTTTACATTTTTGCTTCCTACCAACATACCTTGCATTGTCACAGAAGTCACATTAAAATTTAACAATTTCATTGAGAATATTGGTATGAAAGGAAAATGAACTCATTATACTTCATCAGGAAGCATTTCTGAGCAATCATTTTGCAAGGGTGTTGTGTTGCTAACTCACCTTACTTTTGTTTTCATACATTTAATAAAAAAAAGGTCCTTACAAATGGATTTAATGTCTGGCATACGCAATCCTTAAAATGTCAAAATGCTTAACGGCTCCTGTTTTAGTTATTTCAATTTTCCTCCTCCATTTGAAAAGTGTTTCAGTATTCCATGTTAAATGTGTAAAATAAATAACACATCTAAACACATTGAAAAAGATGGTAAAATCAAGTTGTGTGGTAGAGAAACATTTCTGTATTTAGTGAACGAATTGTAAGGATTGATTAGATTTCAAAACAGCAAAATATATAGCTAGAAGAAGTTTTTTTTTATTACAACAGAAATGTTTCTACCAATATTACATCTTCCACATAATCCTCCCACTTGCCACTGTAGTAAATGAGGGCAAGTAACAAGTAGAATGGAACTGCAAAGTTGAAAATGAATAATTAATTCACATTTTAAGTGTGGAATCTGGTCATTTGCTGCTATAGCAATTTTAAAATTAAGTTAGTATGGACAGACACAAAAGAAACAATTATCTCCAGCTCTGGTTTCCTCCCACAGTCTAAAGATGCGCAGGTCTGGTGAATTGGCCATGTTAAATTGCCCATAGTGTGAGGTGCATTAGTCAGAGGGAAATGCGTCTGGGTGGGTTACTCTTCGGAGGGTCGGTGTGGACTTGTTGGGCCGAAGGGCCTATTTCCACACTGGAGGGAATCTAAGCGAACCTAAAACTACCAGTGTTTATTTCATTCAACTCATAGGAGGTTTTGAGAAAGTGTATAAGGTTTGTGCAGGTAGGGAAAGAGATAAGGTTTTGAGTTTTGTGAAACAAACGGTTCAGCTAGCATGACTCGGATCAGGTAAGAACTTGCAGTAAACAATGGGTGCTTGAGGCAGGGATGGTCGGTTAATAAGGTGGAAAAGCATTACGTAAAGCCATTTAACAAGATGAAGCAGCAGTATGTAAAGGTGAAAAGTATTCATTATGTGAAGCTAGTTAACAAGGTTAAAAACATTCATTGTGTAACATCAGATGGCTTAATTTTTACTATTGACACTCACTGATTGTAATGGTCACCAAATCAGTATGGATGTTACCTTATCTGGATGCTGCTCCCTGCAAATGACTATATAATTCATTAAGAAACAGAGAGAAGACCGAGAAGTCATTAATCTGCGCACATGGGTGATCTTTCTCTCTCCCTCCAGGGCCCAGAAAAAAGATGAAAGAGGAAAAATAAACTATGTCTGTGTGTTTTGCTTTGACTGAGGCAGAAACAGGATGACAATAGTTTCACTTCTAAAAATGATCTACAAATGTACATCAGGCTGCTCACCAGAAGGGAAAAACAGGGCTATTGCTCTCACAATTAGAGATAAAGAAAAGGACCAGTTTTATATTCAAATGTCACTAGGAATTCCCGCCTCACATAGAGAAACTGAGTGAGGAATGGGAATATTAAACTTGCAATGCCAATATTGAGAAATCATCCTATTAGTGCATATAGAGGAAATTGCAGAATAAATTACCACAAATATGCCTGATTGCTTTTTCTGAGATCGGATGGCCTCATTCTTTTACCAGCTAGTAGTGGTCAGATTAACAGCAAACTGTGGTTCTTGTGTCATTGTTTTTCCACATAGGAAGATTAAAAATTATAATGTGGAAAAACCATTTTGAATGCACAGAAACAAAGTATTAAAATATTGAATACAAAACCGAACATTATTTTCTATTCACTTGTAGGAAGTGGGCATCTTTGGCTGGCCTGCATTTACTGCCCATCCCTAGTTCCATGTAAAAAGGTGGTGGTGATGTGCCTCCTTGAACCATTGCAGTCTGTGTACTGCTGGTAGACCCACAATACCCCAAGTGAAGGAATTCCAAGATTCTGAGCCTGTGACAGAGAAGGAACAGTTCTAGATTTCCAAGTCAGGATGGTGAGTGGCTTGTTGGTGAATTTGTGCCCCCATATCTGCTGCTCTTGTCATTCTAGATCAAAGAGGTTGTGGGTTTGGAAGGTGCTAAGGATCTTTGGCGAATTACTGCAATGCAACTTGTAGATGGGACATACTACTCTGAATGAGAGTCAGGCGATAGAAGGATTGGATGCTTGTGGATGTGTTGTCAATCAAGCAGGTTGCTCTGTCCCAGATGGTCTCAAGCTTCTGGACTACTGTTGGAGCTGCACGTAACCAGGCAAGTAGAGAGTATTCCATCAAATCCCTGTTTTGTAGATGGTAGACAGGCTTTGATGAGTTAGGAGAGTAGTACTCGTTGCAGTATTTCTAGCCTCTGACCTGCTTTTGAGCACAGTCAGTTTCTGGACAATGTTAATGCCCAGGGTATTGATAGCAGCTGATTCAGTGATGGTAAAACCACTGCATGGCAAAGGGCTATTGTTAGATTGTCTCTTATTAGAGATGGTCATTGCCTGGCATTTGTGCAGCACAAATGTTTCTTGCCATTGCTAGGTCAAACTTCAATATTGTCTAGGTCTTGTTAAATATAGACATGGACAGCTTCAGTACCTCAGGACTCCCAGGGCAATTCCACCTCCACCCAGTGCAGTCAAGGGATCAGTTAAAATATGGTGCAGGGTTTAAAGTAACCAGAGGCTTACACTGACATTCACCATGTTGACCCTAAACACACCTCTGACAATCAGGGCTCTTAATAATAGATCGGCAGTTGCAATCCGTACCTATTATTAGCTGTTACTTCATGCCTCTTGAAGTATAAAGGGTGTAGATTCATAACAGCTTGAACAAAAACAAGGTAACAAAGACATTACTGACAATGCCCCATGTAGCCAGAATGAGGACATGATAAGACAGAGGACCAGAAATTCGGCCCATCGAGTCTGCTCTGCCATTTGATCATGGCTGATAGATTTTTCAACCCCATTCTACCACTCTCTCTCTGTTACCTTTGATCCCCTATTAAGAACCCATTTATTACGGTCTTAAATGTACTCCATGACCTGGCCTCCACAGCCTTCTGTGGCAATGAATTCCACAAGATTCACGAGCCTTTGGCGAAAGAAGTTTCTCCTTAACTCTATTCTAAAGGGTCTTTCTTTTTTTTTGAAGACTGTGCCCTCAGGTCCTCATCTCTCCTGCCAATGGAAACATCTTCCCAATGTCCACTCTGTTTAGGTTGTTCAGTATTCTGTAATTTTCAGTTAGATCACGCCTCACCCTTCCAAACACAGTATAGTCCCAGCAAATGGTCCTTATAGGTTAAGCTTTTCATTCCTGGGATCATTCTTGTGATCTGGATCCACCCCAGGACCAATATATCCTTCCACAACAATAATAGAACAAACTTTCCTTTTTAGAACTGGACATTGGTAGAAGGTGCACACACTGGAAAGGAGTATCATTTCAAATACACCATGTTCATGATCTTTCCAGTAGACAAAGGAGCACCTGCACATTCATCAGTTCAGTAAATAGTAGGATGCACGACATGGCCAGCTTTACTCCAGAGCTAATCAATAACAACTTGCCTTTAAATATTACCTTTAACATGAGAAAACATTCTGACATACTTCACAGGACCTTAAGACAAAAATCAGAGGTGCCCACACACTTCAACTCAAGGTGTCAAACTTGTCCCTTTAAGGTAATGAAAATAGTGTTGGAACCTTGCCACTGCCACACCCAACGAGAACGACACTGAGATCAGTTCAGCTGACCTTTCTTAACTCATGTCACTATGCAGCGTGTAGTATTATTGAATGTCAAGGTCTGGAAGGAAGGAGTAAACCTCACAGGGCAACCTGCTCATTTTTGTATCAACAAATGGAAACATTTTTGAAAAAAGCATCAAAAGTCATCTCTTATCTATGCAGAATGTTGATAACTGAAATGCGTGTGATCTACAAAAAACACATTTCGGTTTAACCACATTCAAAATGTTAAAAACTCAGTTCATGTTTAACTGTTAAAATGTGTAGGCTAGCACGTAAATTAGTGGAAGGAACTTGCTAGCATTACAGGATTCAAAGTTATACAGTCAAAGAGATGTACAGCAAACCTGATATCCTAACCTAATCTAGTCCCATTTCCCAGCACTTGGCCCATATTCCTCTAAACCTTCCTATTCATATACCCATCCACATTCCTTTTAAATGCTGCAACTGTACCAGTCTGCACCACTTCCTCTGGCAGCTCATTCCACATTCGCACCACCCTCTGTGTGACAAAGTTGCCCCTTAAGTCCCTAGTATATCCTTCTCCTTTCACCCTAAACTTATGCCCTCTAGTTCTGATTCCCCCACCCCAGGAAAGACTTTGCCTATTTATCCTATCCATGCCCCTCATGACTTTATAAACCTCTATAAGGTCACCCCTCAGCCTCCAATGCTCCAGGGAAAACAGTCCCAGCCTGTTCAGCCTCTCCCTATAGCTCAAATCCTCCAACCCTGGCAGCATCCTTGTAAATCTTTTCTGAACCCTCGCAAGTTTCACAACATCTTTCCGATAGGAAGGAGACCAGAATTGCACGCAATTTTCCAAAAGTGGCCTAACCAATGTCCTGTACAGCTGCAACATGACCTCCCAACTCCTGTACTCAATACTCTGACCAATAAAGGAAAGTATACCAAATGCCTTCTTCACTATCCTATCTCCCTATGAATCTACTTTCAAGGAACTATGAACCTGCACTCCAAGGTCTCTTTGCTCTGCAACACTCCCTAGGACCTTACCATTAAGTGTATATGCCCTGCTAAGATTTGCTTTCCCAAAATGCAGCACCTCACACTTATCTAAATTAAACTCCATCTGCCACTTCTCAGCCCATTGGTCCGTCTGATCAAGATCCTGTTGTACTTTGAGGTAACCTTCTTCGCTGTCCACAACACTTCCAATTTCGGTGTCATCTGCAAACATACTAACTATACCTCTTAAGCTCACATCCAAATCATTTATATAAATGACAAAAAGTAGTTGACCCAGCACTGATCCTGTTGGCAGTCCAACGGTCATAGGCCTCCATCTGAAAAACAACCCTTCACTACCACCCTGTCTTCTACCTTTGAGCCAGGTCTGCATCCAAGTGGCAAGTTCTCCCTGTATTCCATGAGATTTAACCTTGCTAACCATTTAATTAACATATAGTGCCCACTTTATTGCCAATCAAAATAACATCAATATGTTTTGATACCTGACCAACAATTCATTATATAATGTGAACCATGAGATTCAGGATGATTTAATACTATCACAATGTATGGGAGATATGAAATACCTTACATTTTGCACTAATACTGAACACACAGTGCAAATCAGGAGACAAGCCCTGTATTAAACTTGCAGCAAATCAAAGTAACCTAAAAATTCTGTGATTTGATGCCATAATGGTAATAAACGTACTCAGCGTCATAAGCCTGGTTCTGAAAGCATGTAGGGGGGTCTGCTGGATCCCACGGAATGCTTTATAAAGCTATTGGAGCTAACACTGAAGTATCTTTAAGGCAAAGATTCTCAATTCCTCCCTCTCTATGCACTTGTACTTCAAATTTGAGACCGTCCTGCCCATGGCTGTTAGAGCTAAGTAGTATGAACATGGCTCTGCCTGGCTGAAACTCAAACTGCAGCTGATGGTCTCGAAGTGCAGTGGAATTACATTTTTAGACAGAACTATAGTCACACCCTCGCATTTAACTTAAAACCCATCCCAGTAGGCACTACAACTTAAATTATTTATCACTAATTTTGCAAAGAAAAAGAAACCATCAGCCAAACGGCTGCTGCTATTGTACTAGCTGTCATCTGTAGCTCTCTCATATTGCTAAACGGGTATTGTGTACATGCTTGTGTTGCGCAGAAATTTTGGAGAGCACAAAGGACCAAAACAGCATTCAGTATCTGGATAATATTACCGAAATAATGCATGGTGTTATTACAATCTAGCTACAACTTTAATAACCACTAGTATTGTGAATGCATGGGAAGCAAATATGGAACAGTAATAACACAATTATATTGCAAATTAAGCAGCACGTTCAAAAGTTTAATAACATTCTCTATCTGTTGTGTTGAAAAGCAAGCACTATCAACTGAAATCCAATCTGAAGCCACAATGGGCATTTACTTTAGCACCATTTGAGTGTACAATTCAATACACCAGCAATGGTGGGCATTGTTTTGGAAGGTCAGACAATACAAGCTACAGTTGCAGCTATTTCAAATCATTTCAAAGTTAACTTAATCACAAAAGGTAAACAAGAATTGGATCACTACCATCTTCCCTTTCGTAGGAAAAAGCCAATGTGTGTGTGTGTGTGTGTGTGTGTGTGTGTGTGTGTGTGCATATCATCAAAGCAGTTAAAGATCAAAGCGAATTATATCAAACCAGGTTATCAGGTCTACATTACATTTGTACAAAAGCAGAAAGCAAACATTAAAAATAAGACTAAACCATTGCTTTCTAATCCATCAAATTATCCATTGCGAAATGAAGAATTTCCTAACTTCATTTTACTGTAACACTCCAAAGTAATGCACCTCTGTTTATCTAACTTGAAAAAAATAGATTTGAACTTATTTCTATTAGCATAATTTTACCTGAATACAACCGCCACTTGTGGAAAAACAGTCAATAAAATAGTGTCTGCGGGTAAAAAACGCCAGCACAGTCCTCCAGCGAGAAGTTTCAACTTCATTCTCTTTCAAGTTCAGCTCATCAGCTGAACTCCGTTTTGTGCATTGCTTCAATCTCTGCCCAGCAGAATTCAGTCCAGCGCCAGCATTGCTTCTGTTGGGACGCGAGTACAAAAGCGACGTGTTGTTGCCGAAGATGTAATTCATCTCTGCAGGTGGTTGCTGGGCAGAGTCTCCCACTACCAGCTGCCAAATGGAGCACGTAGAAGCAACTGCAGATAGAATTACATCAGCATCACAAAATACAGGAGACAGAACCTGGCCACCTGCAGCAGTTGAAAATGTCTGGAAGTTCCTCAGAGCTGGAGAACACAGAATGACTTTAAAACTATGACAACACCAGCTCTTTGAAAATCACAGTGCAGAGGGCCCTAATTAACTAAGCTTTGCTTTCTCTTTTCCATCAACTATTTCCAGTGAAGCTACAGAAGACTTAAAGCCTGTTGCTCCCTATGGGTTTGTAACTATTTTGAAAGGCAGATGCAAGATCAATTAACAGGTACGAACATAAATGGACTGAACTTGGAACTGCCTATTCTTTGATAGAGACTAGGGGGAGGGAGAGGGTGGTTGGCAGTGATTTGAAAGAGGAGATTGGATGGAAGTATTTGTTTGCAATCCTTACACCAACACTCAAAAAAAATCATTCTGTGGTATCCATGCCACATAGTCTGTCACTTAGAACCTTGTGCCTCAGTGATATTTACAAAGTTTCATTCAAGTGTTTGAAAATGTTTCTACCTATAATCGGAATACAAAATACATAATCCACCACAAGTAGTATCTTTTATTATGTGCTTTGTACAGTGCTTATGCAGAGATATTGACAATCCTTTCCATTGAAAAGTCAACAGGGAATAACCACCGGAAACCAGGCATATTGAAGGACTATTTAGACTGTGATATCAACAGCGTGAAATTATCCAACTCACTTAGAAATCAACAATGCGGTCAACATTCCCACTTCAGCAGTCCCAAGACTGAATCAATATTTCACTGAAACAAACCATCATGCAGTGAAATTCTCCTTAAAGCAGGATGACTCTGCGGAGGTTTAATGGACTTGAGTGAAACACATGAATACAATGTGCAAAACCACCACTTTCAGAGCATCTGTCCCAAGAGGGATCAAAGTCATTTTCATTTTGTCTTTCACCAAGGTGGAATCAAAGAAATTACAATGTGCACAATGTGTAAGGATTCCATTTTTAACTGGACATCTGTGGTCATACTAGATAGATACATAGCCACAGGTAAAATCTTGAAAACACAATCCTGTATGATAACAATGGCAAATGTGAGGTAAGATTTGAGTCAGAATATTGGTATAGATGGGGAGAAATGAGGAGATAACATTTCCATTTATTCTTAACCTCTATGATTCTTGAATGAGGGCAATGACAGGCATATTTTGAGACGAGGCTTTAAATCCTTTTGAATGTGTTTATCCTCTCGTCACAACAAATGCATTTTCTAGTAAATTTAAAACCAAAAGTAAGTGTTTATTCACATACCACTCAAAACGTGAAGCAACAAAATCATGACACCTTCAGATACAGAGGTATGCTTGCATCGAAGAGATCAATTCAGTGGACACTTGCACTTAAATTATTAATGGAGTAACAAGAAACAAATTAGCATCCATAATCAGTTATCAAAGATGAAACATTGCAGTGAAGAAGGCTCTCGCTCCTTGACCTTTGAAGATAACTGAATTTTGGAAGTTGCTAAGATGTCTCATCGTAATCTGAGATAACCTTCTATACTATCCACTACACAGTGGCACAGTGGTTAGCACTGCTGCCTCACAGCGCCAGAGACCCAGGTTCAATTCCCGCCTCAGGCGACTGACTGTGTGGAGTTTGCACATTCTCCCAGTGTCTGCATGGGTTTCCTCAGGGTGCTCCGGTTTCCTCCCACAGTCCAAAAATGAGCAGGTTAGGTGAATTGGCCATGCTAAATTGCCCGTAGTGTTAGGTGCAGGGGTAAATGTAGGGAAATGGGTCTGGGTGGTTTGCGCTTCGGCGGGTCGGTGTGGACTCGCTGGGCCGAAGGACCTGTTTCCACACTGTAAGTAATCTAATCTAATCTCCAATTTTGGGGTCATCTGCAAACTTACTAACTATATCTCCTATGTTCACATCCAAATCTTTTATTTAAATGACGAAAAGCAGTGGACCCAGCACCAATCCTTTGTGGTACACGACTGTGAATAGGAAGGGTTTAGAGGGTATTGGGCCAAGTGCTGGCAATAGGGACTAGATTAGGTTGGGATAACTGCTCGGCATGGACGAGTTGGACTGAAGGGTCAGTTTCTGAACTGTACATCTCTATGACTAAGTCACACAAAGATATGTCCATGCTTCTGCAGAGAAATATAGCCTTGCAAGTGAAAACAGTTTAGCTCCTCTGCCCACTGTTCAAGTTGGCTGCTTAAACAGGGCTCCTTTTGCCCAGCTGGTGAATATCTTTCTGTCCCAAGTAGCCTGAAACTGCCTCCTCCTGGCCAGTCCTTGGGACAATACTTGCTATTTCCAGACAAGTTTGATCATGTAGCCACAGAATCGATACTTCCATTATCCATACAAATGATTCAATAGACAATAGGTGCAGGAGTAGGCCATTCAGCCCTTCGAGCCTGCACCGCCATTCAATATAATCATGGTTGATCATTCCTAATCAGTATCCTGTTCCTGCCTTATCTCCATAACCCTTGATTCCACTATCTTTGAGAGCTCTATCCAACTCCTTCTTAAATGAATCCAGAGAGTGGGCCTCCACTGCCCCCTGTGGCAGAGCATTCCACACAGCCACCACTCTCTGGGTGAAGAAGTTTCTCCTGAGCTCTGTCCTAAATGGTCTACCCCGTATTTTTAAGCTGTGTCCTCTGGTTCAGCACTCACCCATCAGTGGAAATATGTTTCCTGCTGCCAGAATGTCCAATCCTTTCATAATCTTATACGTCTCAATCAGATCCCCTCTCAATCTTTGAAACTCAAGGGTATACAAGCCCAGTCGCTTCAGTCTTTCAGTGTACGGTAATCCTGCCATTCCAGGAATTGACCTCGTGAAACTACGCTGCACTCCCTCAATAGCCAGAATGTCTTTTCTCAAATTTGGAGACCAGAACTGCACACAGTACTCCAGGTGTGGTCTCACCAGGGCCCTGTACAGCTGCAGAAGCACCACTTTGCTTCTATACTCAATTCCTCTTGTTATGAAGGCCTGCATGCTATTAGCCTTCTTTACTACCTGCATGCTTGCCTTCATTGACTGGTGTACAAGAACACCCAGATCTCTCTGTACTGCCCCTTTACATAAATTGATTCCATTGAGGTAGTAGTCTGCCTTCCTGTTCTTGCTACCAAAGTGGATAACCATACATTTATCCACCTTAAACTGCATCTGCCATGCATCTGCCCACTCACCCAACTTGTCCAGGTCACCCTGTAATCTCCTAACATCCTCATCACTTTTCACCCTGCCACCCAGCTTTGTATCATCAGCAAATTTGCTAATGTTATTGCTGATACCATCTTCTATATCATTAACATATATTGTAAAAAGCTGTGGTCCCAGCACAGATCCCTGCAGTACCCCACTGGTCACTGCCTGCCATTCCAAAATGGAGCCGTTTATCACTACCCTTTGTTTCCTATTAGCCAACCAATTTTCAATCCAATCTAGTACTTTGCCCCCAATACCATGCACCCTAATTTTACCCACTAATTATGATTCAATATCATAAGCCACTGCCGCACAATGGAGATGAATGGTGGCTGTTCACACTTGTTTGTCATGCCGCTGTGTGTTAGCTATTAAGTTTTTGGATATGGAGTGTGGAGTGTTTCTGTAAATATTCAGGCAATAGAAGCAATAAATTCATAAATCATCTTTCATCTTGAGGATCCTCCACATAGGCATTTACATTTCAATGACTTTCCAGAGACACAAGTGAGCATTCCTCTAAAAAAAAATCTCCTGATCCCTTGGAATCCTTTTTGCAAAGTTAATTGTCCACATTACTTGTAAAGTAGAGTAAAAATGCCCATCATTTTTGTATGTTCATAGACACACAAGGTGAGCACAAAAACATAAGTAATTTTGTTCACTTCTTAACAGACGAAGCTGAGAACTAGGACATGCAAACACATGGCATTTTAAGTCACTCAACAGTTGACAAGATTTAGTCATGATACACAGGCTTTTCCATAACTTAGCTCCTTTAGCATGATTTAATGGTGGAAATACTACTTCATTAAATCAATCTCCCACCTCCACAATTCTATCCGTCCCCTCTTTTGCTTTGTAAAGTCCTGCTAAAACTATAGAAAGTAAGACCTCATCCAGAATACTGTGAACACTTCCCTTTATATAAGGAAAGATGTACAAGCACTGGAGGCAGTCAAGAGGGGGTTCACTCGGCTGATTCCACAAATAGTTTTCATCAGAAAAACTCACTATGTTGAGTAGCTTTGGTTGGACTCATTGGTGTTTAGAAGAATGAGGGGCAACCTTATTGAAACATATAAGCTTCTTAAGGGGCTTGACAGTTTTGATGTGGAGAATTGTTTCCTGCGAGTTTAGGAACAGAGGGCTTAGTCAAAGATAGAGTATAGAGCTGAGGAGGAATTTCTTTTCAGAGCAGAGAATCTATTACATTCTTTAATGCAGATTGCTTTCAAGGCAAGGAAAGATAGATATTAAATTTGTGGGGCAAACTAAGGTCATGGGGGAGAAGGTCGGAAAGCGGAGTTGAGGATTATCAGATCAGCCATAATCTCTCTGAACGGCACAGCAGAATCAATAGGCCATAGGTCTTGCATCTGTTCCTATGTTTTCATTCAATTGATTCACTGCCCACAAAAGAAATTCCTCCTCATCTCTGTACTAAGTAGATCTCTGATGGAAATGGCCATCAGTTTGGAAGGTGCTAAAGAGATTTGGTGAATTTCTCCAGTGTATCATAAATATGGTACACACTGTTGCTCCCGAGTACCAGTGGCGAAGGAGTGAATGTTTCTGAATATGGTGCCAATCATGCCAGTTACTTTGTCCTGGACAGTGTCAAGCTTCCTGAGTGTTGTTGGAGCTGCGCACATCCAGGCAAGTGGAGAGTATTCCATCACACTCCTGACTTGTGCCTTTTAGATGGTGGACACACCTTGGGAGTCAGGAGATGAGTAACTCACCACAGTATTCCTAGGCACTGACCTGCTCTTGTAGCCATTGTATTTATATGGCTAATCCAATTGCGTTTCTGGCCAATGGAAACCTCAGGAAGTTGATAGTGGGGAATTCAGTTATGATAACAAGAGGCAGTAGTTAGATTGCCTTTTAATGTTATGGTCATTGCCAGGCATTTTTGTGGCAGAAACGTTAGTTGCTAGCATCGGTGATGCTGGGGACCTCTGGGAAAGGCAGAGATGGATCATCCTTTTAGCACTACTGGCTGAAGATTGGTGCAAATGAGCCTCAATTTTGGCATCGATGTGTGGGTCTCTCCCATCACTGGGGATGAAGATATTTGTGGAGTCTCCTCCGTCAGTGATCTCCAGTGGCAGGACTGCAGAGTTTAGATTCACTGATTGTGGAATCACTTAGCTCTGTCAATCACTTGCTGCTTATGCTGTTTGGCATGCATACAGGAGTATTTTGTAGCTTCACCAGGTTGACACGTTTTTAGGTTTGCTTGATGCTGTTCCAGGCATGACTGCTTGCACAGTTCACTGAACCGGAGTTGATCCCTTGGCTTGACGGCAATGGTAAAGTGAAAGAAATACCATACCAGGCCATGAAGTTGCAGGTTGTTTTGGCATATGATTTTGCTGCTTCTGATTCTGCCGTTACCAATGGACAACAGTACATCATAAACCCACTCTTGAGCTGCTAGATCTGTTTGAAGTCTGTCCCATTTAGCATGGCAGTAGTGACTGAACCAGTTCCATCAGCAATGCTACTTTCAAGTCATTCTTGGTGAAGGACATTAAAATCCCATAGTTTCTTAAAGCAGAGCACCGTTTCTCAGCCAAAGGATGGTAGCACATGGTAATCAGCAGGAGGTTTTGTCACCAATGTTTGAACTGATGAAACTTCATGGTGTCCAGGCTCAATGTTGAGGATCCCTAGGGCAACTCCCAAGGTAACTCCCATTCCTGAAGAAGGGCTTATGCCCAAAACGTCGATTCTCCTGTTCCCTGGATGCTGCCTGACCTGCTGTGCTGTTCCAGCAACACATTTTCAGCAACTCCCAAGGTAACTCTGTTCCAACAAAGTACATACAATTGTGCTGCCACCTCAGCTGAACCTGTCTTGCCAGAAGGACAGGATGGTGATGGTTCCATCTGAGATAGTCATACTCACAGAATAATACCTCACAGATAATGTCAGGCTGTTGTGTGGCTAGACTGAGACACCTCGCCCAATTTACCATCAGCCCCAAGACGACACTAATAGGACAATTTTGCAGGGTTGACAGGAACCCTGTTGCTGTTGTTGCTTCTGGTGCCTACCCAATTTCATTTCTTTTTTGAGACTTTCTAGCGATTGTTACATCTGAATGTTGCTCAGCCATTTCAGAAGGCAGTTAAAAGCTAACAATGCCGTGGATCTGGAGTCACATGTCGTCCAAACTCAGCAAGGAAGACAGTTTCTTTCCCAAAAGGGCATTTGTGAACCAGATAGATTGTTTTTCCATTATATTAGATACTTAATTCCAGATAATTTCATTGAAATCAAATCCCACTATCTGCCATAGCAGAATTCAAACTCAGGTCCCCAGGACATCACCTGGATTTCTGGATTAATATAATTGAGTGACTATATTATACCATAAGGCTGTCACCTCCCTATTACTTAAAGTCATCCAAAGTTCTGCTGTCCAGACTTTGACTCGCTCAAAGATCAGTTCACCTGTCATTTTTGCAGTTACTGACCTGGTCTTATGACACCTCAATTTTAACATTTGCATCCTTACTTGCAAATCCCTCCATCTCTGTAGTTATTCACCATTCCTCCAAATCTCCAAATTAACTGCACACTTCTAGTTTTGACCTTGTGAATTTTCATTGCTCCACCAATAGTGGCTTTGTCTTCTAACATATATACATTAAATTTGGATTCTTTCCCTGAATCTTCAATTTCTCCTACTTTAAGATACATCTTCAGCCATACTTTGGGCATCCAGTTTCAAGGTCTTGGGTAGCTTGGTTCTAATTTTTTTTTTATTATACTACTAAGAAACATCTTTAACAGCATTAAAGGTGCTATATTTATGCTATATCTTTACCATTCAAATCAATTCCATTCAACTGAAACTATAGGTTGTAAAAGACCCACAAAAACATAATCACCTGATGAAGGAGCGTCGCTCCGAAAGCTAGTGTGCTTCCAATTAAACCTGTTGGACTATAACCTGGTGTTGTGTGATTTTTAACTTTGTAAACCCCAGTCCAACACCGGCATCTCCAAATCATGATTACAAAAACATAACCTTTTTTAAGAAGCAGCAGCAGTGAGAAGCAAACAGAGTACTAATTATTTTGACATAATTAACAAAAGTCTCACCCATGAAATTATTTGTTGTACAATTTTCCCCAAGTACAATTTTTCTCCATGCTTTTCAAATCTAATCTGAAAATGCAGTGAATGAACCCAGAGTTTATATCCAGACAATCAATGTGTCCACCAGTCATAACGGTGGCATCCATTGCCCTTACCTCTAAAAAGATTTTAAACTTTGAAAGCATATAAATGACACATCAAAACAAAAACATCCATTTTAAATTCAAAATGCTCCTTTGAGTACAATGCTGAAGTTTTTTTTGCTATCTGCCATCCGTTTTGCATATCTTTCTATCATTTACTGCTTTGCAAATAGGAGAGGCTTTATCACAGGCTTTTCTGCTCCTACTTATGTGATCACTCCGGTTTTAGTATGCCTTGCTTTCACTACAGTTCACTGGATTCTGAGATGGCTATGTTAAACACTGATTTGTGCACAGTGCCTCAGGTTGAGTAGGTGGTGTTTGAAGAGATTGGTAAGTGAATTGTTTAGAGGTTTGTGTGCTCCCTCTGAGCTTTAGCTTCTCCTCATACAAAGTTTCTTGCTGTTCAGTCCTTTGCCAAATGAACCTTCTTCATTTGGTTGGCCAAAAGCCAGGGTCAGTCAGGAGAGGATATCACTTGCCCTTACCAACGTAGTCTGTAAGCACAAGGATCTAAATAGATCACGGCCATTATGAGTTTCACTAGGCCGATTGACTTCTCATTACATATCCTGAGATAAAATTAGATTTTAAATGCTCGCTTATCCTGTATCACACCAGAGACTTTGCTTTCCTTTTTGGAAAATAAAACCTTCATCCATCGGCAGATTTAGACGACACCACTTTGCTTTTAGTGGTGACAATGGAATTGGTGAATCATATCTAATCTGATTACAGTCTCAATATTGAAGCATTTTCCATCAGCCCAGCACAACTTGTCATGATTCATAAACGTAAAGTGGGAATGGTTACAAGACATTACAGCCAATACAAAAACCGATTAAAACAATTTGTCTGGAGAAGACTGCAAAGGTTCAGGGTAGAAAACTATTAAAGAAACTTTGGCAGATATTAACAAAATAAAGCCATCAATACACCAAAATGACCGAACATTATCCTTATTCTCTGCTGCACTTTCCACCCACATACTTGAGGTTGCAGGCTGTTTCATAAATCACAAGGGCAAACTCATACCTTATGACTGGCACTGTAAGTAGAGTCACTAATGAATTGCATCATCCTGAAACACTGGCATTATACCTCACTCTGGACACCATTCTGATGCAATGGATTGGCATGCTGTACCCACCTCAGACTTTGGCTGAAATCTGGCACAGTTCAAATAAATAACAAATTTTTTGATGACAAGAAAGCCCGAAAAGGTAAGTCTCATTCAGACAACCTTGACTGAGCAGGAATATAACAGCTTCTAATTCGAACAAAAATAACTAAATATACAAAAGAAAATCCAGCAAATGCTGGAAATTTTCAGCTGGTCAGGCAGAATCTGTAGAGTTAACATTTTAGGAGTAACAATACTTCAACAAAACAGGAAGATACTACAGGTGATCAGCTTACAAGGAAAAACAGAACAAGGGAAAATGACCATTTACGCATTTAATCATTTCCTGTGCTCCACCTAATCACTTTACAGATCATTTTGTCTTTGATCTGCTCATGTATAGCATCTGCCAGTTCTGACTGAGACCTGAAACATTACCCTAATTTTCTGCTCATCTGCAGATGTTGCATTATTTGTTGGGCATTCCTAGCATTTACAGTTTAAATGTTTCAATGTTTGGCATCCATTTGTCAGCCTCAAGGCAAGATACAAATTCCAAATGTGGAATTCAGGTAAAAGAATCACCAAAGTGCCTTATTTTGACAGCATGCAGGAGATTTCCAAAGCATAGCCAAAATTTGGTGAAGTGGAAGCAGAGAAGTCAAGTCAGATGAAATATTTTATATTCTACAATCTGAAGGACTTGAATTAGGTATCTTTTCAACTACTCCCCCTAGAGATAACTTCTTTCTCCTGAATATGCTAATAGAATCCAACCTCATGGCCTTCCTCTTCTTTGCAGGAAGAAAGGGGAGAAAGAGGGCGGAGAGTTGGAGGGAAGAGGGGAAGACACAGATAGAGGGTGAGGGTGAGGGTGAGAGAGTGAGAGGGTGAGAGAGTGAGATGAGACAGAAAACACAGACAGAGAGAGAGAGACAGACAGACACAGACACAGAAACAGAGAGAGAAGAAAACTGAGTTTGAGACTCCCTGAATTTACCCTCACCCTCGAGCTTTTAGTAGTAGGTACTCTCCAACCACACCCCACTCAGTTTTCTACAAACTATAGCAGCAAGTGTTTGACAAAGACTTCCTTAAGTCAACTAAAATCCTATCATGCAGGTGGTCATTGTCACCACATTCCCATGATGTGCAACACAATCACTGTACAACCCAAATAGAATGAGAGAAATTCCACCAGCACTGCCTCTGATAAATTCTCCAGATTCAGTGGGAGGGTAATCAAAAGCTAGTGCCCATTTTGCAGCCAGTTCTACCATACATTCAGGCAAAACTCCTGCAAAACCAACTGCAATGGACACTGTGCCCAGTCACCTGGAAAGTAATTCAGCCAGGTCCTGTTTTCTCAACTCTCAAATGGCCAATGTTTGAAGGGAAGATGAAGAAAACTCAATAAATACTTTCCTCAAAGCATTATTGTTATTAATGACTGGAGGAGCTTGTTACTAATCTGTTCAAACTTGTGACGTGTCCATCAAGCTGACTCCCAATGTCTTAACGATGAGGCAGAGGGACAACTGAGTCGGAGAAAGGAAACCAAACTTGCAATGTGGACCCGCTACCTCACGAAATGTAATGTCTATGCGCCAAGAGATCTAAGGGTCAAAAATTGACAAATTCAGTCAGACTCATGACAGAATTTGTTTTTGGATGTACCCTTTCTAATTTGATTAAAAAGTCACCCAATTCACTAAGCTGCAATCCTACCTTCTCCCTTACCTTTGATTTTATAACTTTCTCATGTTATAACTTGTGTGGCCTTTTGTCAAATTTGACCACTGTCATTTCATTCCAGACAACTGACAAATTAACAATGCATCTGAACTGGCACTCAGATTTAACAATATAATCTGAATTTAGTACTGCAAGTGCATTGCTTGGAACATAGAATATAGGAGGAGTAGGCCATTTGGCCCTTCGAACTTACTCCCCCATTTAACGTGATCATGGCTGGTCATCCAACAATTCTTCCGCCGCCTTCGCCTCCACGCCTACTTCTCCAACCAGCAACATGCAGCCCTCCACTCCCTCCGCTCCAACCCCAACCTCACGATCAAACCAGCAGACAAAGGAGGCAGAGTGGTAGTTTGGCGCACCGACCTTTACATTGCTGAGGCTAAACGGCAGCTCGCGGACACCTCCTCCTACTGCCCCCTTGACCATGACCCCACCTCCCACCACCAAACCATCATCTCCCAGACCATCCATAACCTCATCACCTCAGGGGATCTCCCATCCACCGCCTCCAACCTCATAGTCCCACAACCCCGCACTGCCCGTTTCTACCTCCTGCCTAAAATCCACAAACCTGACTTCCCCGGCCGACCCATTGTCTCAGCCTGCTCCTGGCCCACCGAACTCATCTCTGCATACCTTGACACGGTCCTGTCCCCCTTAGTCCAAGATCTCCCCACCTACGTTCAGGACACCACCTACGCCCTCCACCTCCTCCATGATTTTTGCTTCCCCGGCCTTATCTTCACCATGGACATCCAGTCCCTATACACCTCCATCCCCCCATCACAAAGGCCTCAAAGCCCTCTGCTTCTTCCTTTCCCGCCAAACCAACTAGTACCCTTCCACTGACACCCTCCTTCGACTGACTCAACTGGTCCTCACTCTAAACAACTTCTCTTTCCAATCCTCTCACTTCCTCCAAACCAAAGGAGAAGCCATGGGCACCCACATGGGTCCCAGCTATGCCTGCCTCTTCGTCGGATATGTGGAACAGTCCATCTTCCACAGCTACACTGGCACCACCCCCATTCTTTTCCTTCGCTACATCGATGACTGTATCGGCGCTACCTCGTGCTCCTACAAGGAGGTTGAACAGTTCATCCACTTTACCAACACCTTCCACCCGACCTCAAACTTACCTGGACCATCTCAGACTCTTTCCTCCCCTTCCTAGACCTCTCCATTTCTATCTCGGATGACCGACTCAACACGGACGTTTATTATAAACTGACTGACTCCTACAGCTACCTAGATTTCACCTCCTCCCACCCTGCTCCCTGTAAAAATGCCATCCCATATTCCTAATTCCTTCGCCTCCGCCGCATCTGCTCCCAGGCGGACCAATTCCAATGCCGAACAACCCAGATGACCTCCTTCTTCAAAGACCGCAATTTCCCCTCAGATGTGGTTGACGATGCTATCCACCGCATCTCCTCCACTTCCCGCTCCTCCACTCGCCACCAGACAAAACCCCACCGGTACTCACCTACCACCCCACCAACTTCCAGATACAACGGATCATCCTTCGACATTTACGCCACCTCCAAACAGAACCCATCACCAAGGATATATTTCCCTCCCCTCCCCTATCAACGTTCCGGAAAGACCACTCCCTCCGCGACTCCCTCGTCAGGTCCACACCCCCCACCAACCCAAACTCCACTCCCGGCACCTTCCCCTGCAACCGCAAGAAATGCAAAAAACTTGCGCCCACACCTCCCCCCTCACATCCCTCCAAGGCCCCAAGGGATCCTTCCATATCCATCATAAATTCACCTGCACCTCCACACACATCAGTTACTGCATCCGCTGCACCTGATGTAGCCTCCTATACATTGGGGAGACAGGCCACCTACTTGTGGAACGTTTCAGAGAACACCTCTGGGACACCTGCACCAACCAACCCAACCGCCCCGTGGCTGAACACTTTAACTCTCCCTCCCACTCCACCAAGGACATGCAGGTCCTTGGCCTCCTCCATCGCCAGACCATGGCAACACGACGCCTGGAGGAAGAGCGCCTTATCGTCCGCTTAGGAACCCTCCAACCAAAAGAGATGAATGCAGATTTCTCCACCTTCCTCATTTCCCCTCCCCCCACCTTTTCTCAGTCCCAAACCTCGGACTCAGCACCGCCTTCTTGACCTGCAATCATCTTCCCGACCTCTTCGCCCCCAACCCCTCTCCGGCCTATCACCCTCACCTTAACCTCCTGCCACCTATCGCATTCCCAATGCTCCTCCCCCAAGTCCGTCCTCCCTACCTTTTATCTTAGCCTACTTGGCACATCCTCCTCATTCCTGAAGAAGGGCTTATGCCCGAAACGTCGATTCTCCTGCTCCTTGGATGCTACCTGACCTGCTGCACTTCTCCAGCAACACATTTTTCAGCTCTGATCGCCAGCATCTGCAGTCCTCACTTTCTCCCATCCAATGTAGTACTTTGTTCCCACTTCCTCCACATAATCTGTAAATTCCTCTAACCCCAATAACCATATTGAACTCCCTGAAAATAATGCTTTGGTCACAACTGCTTCTATATAGCAGAAAATTCCACAAGCTCACCCCTCTCTGGACATTTATCATCTACATTCTAAATTGCCTGCACCATATACTTAGGCTGCTACTGCTGCTTCTTCAGCTCATATAAACAATAATTGGAACAGAATAGCTTCTACTCCTTACAACATTGTATCCTTCTGGGGCTATGCTGTAATTTTTTCATCACTTCACATCAATGCAAAATAGCAATTTAATTGCATGTTTAGTTATGGTCGTGCCATTCAAAACCAAGACTACTTTGTTTATTAGGCTCTTAAAGCAATACAACTCTTAACCGGAGTTTGAAAGTTGATTCCAAAGCTTATTACATTTTGTTTGAGTTCTGCAAACAAATAAAACTACAGAAGATATGGATTTGCATTTATATATTTATTTGGTTTTTAAAAAATTAATTTGACCTTTCATCAAAACATTCTCAAAAAAAGCTCATTATTCGGTCCAAATTAAAGTTTAACAACTTAGAATGCATATGCTGAAATCCAACATGGAAGTACAAACATTAATATAATGGAAATTCTGAACTTTGACACTACAAAAAGTGATCCATAACTTTGTCTCGTGTCCCAGCTTAAATCGCTTGCTTCAAAAAGCCAAGCAGTTGCTTAATCTTTTTTCTGTGTGCACGTCCCATTGCAGCACTCATCTCTTCCCACAGTCTGTCAAAAGGCCTATCAAGAAGCTATATGCTGTGCATACTGCTGTAACTTAGAAAGCCGCAGGTTTAATTGGCCCAGATGCAGATGGCCTTTTGAAACATACAGCTTGCAAATTACCCCAGAGGCTTGGGTGAACATTGAACTTTGCAAACTAAATAAGTTAAGATTCAAGAGTCTTGATATCAACACACCATTACTCATGCATTTTAAGAGTCTTCCCCACAAATACCCACATTCGTCTGGCATTGAAGACTAATGAATTTTGAAAGGAGATGCAATATGTGCCTTTCAATAGAATATATCCAGCCTCCGAGCCTGCTCTTTATTATGTTTAACAACAGGAAAGAAAGGAATCGCAGCATAAACTAGCTTAGTAATATAATAGCTACATGTTGATAACCTCAATTTCTGGTAATTAATCAGCACTGCTCATTATTTTCCTTAGCATTTCTACAAGCAAGGCTATTTTCAAACTAGCATCCAATCTTCAACAATCTTCACAGCTAAATTCCAAGGAAGCTTTCACCTCACTGTCTACAACTTCAGCTGCACATGGCAAATTGCTAACTGGAATTCTTGAAAAAATAAGAGAAAATGAACAAACACGACAAAAGAGATTCAATAACAAAAAAGAATTAAAACGAGAAGCTTCTCAAGAAAACACATTGTGACTTTAGGATTTTAGGACTATTAACTGACAGACATCATTCGCTTATTTTCCACAAGACACAGCCCTCACGACAGCAATCCGATGCTTCTCAAATCGGAAGTCGATACGTAACAAGTAGCCAGGCATTTGCTGCTCAGTTCAATTATCTTACCGACAAATGAAGATGCTGTTGCCTGGATTTCCGTACATTGTTGATAAACCGACGACCCATCTTCTTGGCATACCATACAGATGCAAACATCCTTTTCTCCCAAGGCTGCTTTATTCTTCCACCTCCTCAACTGCACTGCTGGATTAGATCTCACTTTATTGCAAAGCATCTGACAAAATGCAGGTACTTTAGGAAGATAAAGTAGATTGTGCTGCGTCACACTGTCATAGGTTATTTTTGCGAGTGGGGGGGGGACAATTTAACCTTGCAATAAATCAGATTCAGTATTTCTACAAAGCAACAGTGGCCCACACAGAAAGCGCTAAAATCTCATGCCCACTTTGAGCTCGCTTGCCGACTGAGCTGATGTTATTACAAACAGGTTTAATTTACAATACTGCTGAATCCAATTTAAAGGCAGCAGTTAGGATGTGAGGAGGTGGTGGGCTGCAACAAGTCTGGCAATGCTTTAGCAGTGAATGAAGCTGAATTCCTACGGCATTCGTGATTCAGCAAATGTCTCATCAACGCTGACTAAATAATGTGAAGGCTGCTTAGTCACAAGGGGTGCCTTACACCAGGCAACCATAGGATGCACCATCAGTTCTGCAAATGATAATACTGAACATTCATGCTGTCCACCCAGGATTGCCGAATGCAGTTTCAGCGCACCACATGTTAACCTTCACCATGAGATAATCCTCTGTCAAATACCATAAAATACCTAAGCTCACTTTTCTGCACCCAACAGGTAAACTGATGGAAGTATTTAAGTAGAACAATGGGTATCATCAAATTGAACATAAATATAATAGGTCATAGAAAAACTAAAAAAAACACTTTTATTTTGGTTGTATGCATGCGTAAAAACTAAAAACACTGAAGCTTTGTAGTTGCATCAAGTACTTGAGGTTAATAACTAAAATGTAGCCCCAACAGCTGCAGAAACAATTAAACCAATGGCTGTCAGCAGCACCTTACCACCTGCAATTAGTGATGAAAAATAAGAGATTTCCAGAGCAACTGAACACATTAAATCTATGAATTAAAAAGTGTCAGGACATATACAAAAATCATGTGATTTTTTGCTGTAGGGAGGGGGAAAGGGTAGGTCTGGGGTACGGGGAAAGAGAGAGGGAGGGTGCGAGAAAGGTGAGAAGAGAGAGAGAGAGAGAATGACACATAGGGCTTAAGAGTAGGTGTCATATTAGGAGCAGGCTGTTTTATTACATTCTCAATTAGGAATAACCATATTGCATACTGGATCAGACTACATTATGTCAGAAAGGATTGTGCTTACTTAAAAATATTTCACCAGAATCACACATTGAGAAGAAACATCTTGATTTGAATGACTCAACAGTGGCAGCAAATAGCAAGCACGCACCAATATGGAGCAAAAAGAAGAATTAACCCTTCAGGCAATGCAGAAGATAAAGTGACAGCACTTTGCTGCTCTTTGTTTTGCATTTACTAAAAATTAAGTGATAATACTGGATTCAGGGGCAGGCTCAGGGGAATGGAAGAGATTTATTGCTTGAAATGTATTTATACAGCAATGATTCGGAGTAAGGAAAAAGCAGAAAACAGGGCAGCATTAAATCAGCCTTTTAAGAAGAGAGACTAAATTTTGACGAAGTTAAAAATCACAACACCAGGTTATAGTCCAACAGGTTTATGTGGAAGCAGCAGCTTTCACAGTACTGCTCCTACATCAGGTATCTGAAAGAGCAGCATCAGCCACCTGACGTAGGAGCAGCGCTCCAAAAGCTAGTGCTTCCAAATAAACCTGTTGGACTATAACCTGATGTTGTGAGATTTTTAACTTTATCCATCCCAGTACAACACAGGCTCCTCCACATCAAATTTAGACTAAGTCAAGAGTTGACATGGCTTTCTCAGGACAAATATTTCTAATTCTTAAAGTAAGTTTGACCTTAATTGTGCTTGTGAACAGTAATCATCTTCTCAACTAGCAACTTGGATACAACAATAAGGCACCATGAGAGATAAAGCAGTATACAGGAATTAAACACTAATATTTTGTTGAACACAGCAATCTCATTATTTTGATCAATACCAACTTCCATCTTCTCCAGATTTGATTGGTCCCTATTACCTACCCAACTGCAAACAGTCACAAGATTATCAGAAAAGTGGCATGACCCAAGGTTGTTTATAGTTGAGTTTTGGGATCTTATCCAAACATAAAAGGCAACAGAAAAGTCATTGTCTCTTCCTGTGAACTCTGTTATTATCTGCCAAAGTTTTCTATCCAAACATTACTTTAAAACTGTTCATGTCTGCTCTATTCAAAAGTGCAAAACAGTTCTCCAAAACAACTGATGCATCATTCCTTCCCAACAATGAGCATAACCAGTTTTTGGTTCGGCTCTGAATTTAAGATTTCTGATATAGATGCTTGATTCTCTGGAACCCTGCTCTCTAATGTCAGTTACAATTTCGTCTCAGTTGAACTGCAGACTGAAAGGTTTGATCAAAAATAGAAAATGAAAAAGTTGGATTCAAATTCACTGTTGTTTCTTTTAGTCATTAACGAGATATGAGTGTTAGTGGCTAGGCCAGTGTTTATTGCATGTCCCTAATGGGTCAGTTAAGAGTCAATGTTACTATGCGTTTGGAGTCAGACCAGACCAAATAAAGATGGCAGATTCCCACCCCTGAACAGCATTAGTTTTTACTATAATCATCAGACTTTTACAGCACAGAAAGAGGCCATTTGATCAATCGTGCCTGTAGTCGAGAAAAACCTGATTATATTAATTCCATTTTCCAGCTCTGGCTCATAGCCCTGGAGGGTAGGGCATTGCTAGTGAATGTCTAAACAGTGCTTAAATGTTGCAAGAGTTTCTGACTCATCCAGCCTTTCAGGCAAGGAGTTCCTGACTATCACTACACTTGGGGCAAAAAACATTCTCACCTCTTCTCTTCGATAAATGCAAGGTGTGGCATTTTGGGAAAGCAAAACTTAGCAGGACTTACACATTTAATGTCCAAGGGAGTGTTGGTGAACAAAGAGACCTTGGAGTGCAGGTTCATAGCTCCTTGAAAGTAGAGTCGCAGGTAGATAGGCTAGTGAAGGCGGCTTTTGGTATACTTTCCTTTATTGGTCAGTTCATTGGGTTTAGAGGTTGGAAGGTCATGTTGCGGTTGTACGAAAGTTAGTTAGGCCACTTTGGAATATTGCGTGCAATTCTGGTCTCCTTCCTATCGGAAAGATGCTGTAAAACTTGAAAGGGTTCAGAAATGATTTACAAGGAGGTTGCCAGGGTTGGAGGATTTAAAATATAGGGAGAGACTGAACAGGCTGGGGCTGTTTTCCCTGGAGTGTTGGAGGTTGAGGGGTGAATTATAGAGGCTTATAAAATCATGAAGGGCATGGATAGGGTAAATAGATAAGGTCTTTTCCTTGGGGTGGGAGAGTCCAGAACTAGAGGGCATAGGTTTAGGGTGAGAGGCGAAAGATATAAGAGAGATCGAAGGGGCAACTTTTTCACGCAGGGGGTGGTGCACATATTGAATGAGCTGCCAGAGGAAGTGGTGGAGGCTGGTAGAATTGCAACATTTAAAAGGCATCTGAATGGGTATAAGAATAGGAAGGGTTTGGAGGGATATGGGCCGGATGCTGGCAGGTGGGACTAGATTAGGTTGGGATATCGGGTCGGCATGGATGGGTTGGACCGAAGGGTTTGTTTCCGTGCTGTACATCTTTAGGACTCTAGCCTTTTGCCTCTTACCTTAAATACTATGCCTCCCAGTTATTGAATCCCTCAATCATAAAAAGTGTCTTTCTATTTATCCTTTCTATACCCCTCAAACTTTATATGCCTCTCTCAGATCCTGTCTCAACCTTTGCTACTCAAAAAAATCACCTCTGCAGACTCTCTACTCCAAAACCTCTTTCTTCTCATGTGGTGACCAGGGGAACACACTATGCTCCAGTTTTTACAGTTCCAACATAGCCACCCTGCTCCCACATGTTTTTACTAGCTGTGCATCGGAAAGCAAGTGTCCCATAAACCTTCTGAACCACCTTATCTACATACCTGTTACCTTCAGGGATCTATGTTTATTGACACTAAAGATCCCTCTGATCTTCAATACTTACAAGGATCTTCTCAATCACAATATAAATCCCTCGCTTTGTTAGCTCTCCCCAAGTACATTACCCCACAGTTTTCTATGTTGAACTTCAGGTTAGCTTTGTAATCCAAGTGCTTATTGAATTCCAATTTCACCATCTGTCATGTTTCCAGAACGTTAACTTGGATTACTCGTCTAGAGATATTACCGTTACATCACTATCTCTCCTTATGGTTGCCACTATGACAACTTTCTCCACATATTCTAGGCTCAAACTGACAGTTTGCCAAATAGGTTTAATTCAGGAAATCACAATTCGTTTCTGTCATTTTTGCACCATTATAGCCAACCTATCCCTTACATGATAAAGTCATTTCTATGCTGCACAATTCCAAATGAAACACCAAACTCTCACCATCAATTAAAACCGGAAATAGAAAGAGGCAACTCATCAAGGGATGGACAGCACGGTAGACTCACAGGAATGAGACAGTTGGCTGCAGTAAACTTGGAAAACCCAGAGCTGCATGTCCCAGTTAAACCAACCACCCAAATGGCACACGAAGATCATTTGCATTACTGTTCTTAAACAGGACAAAGTGCCTGACTCCTGCTCATTTTCAACATCATTTAATGAAGCTATTCAGTTGTGTACCATAAATTCATTAAAAACCTCTCATTTGCAGGTAATAGCTTATTCTGTGTTTGGTGCCTTCTACAACAACACAACTGAAATCAAAAAGCAAAAACAAAAAGAACTGTGGATACTGGACATCAGAAACAAAATATAAATTGCTGGAGAAACTTAGCAGGTCTGGCAGCATCTGCGGGAAGAAAAATAGGTGATGGGAAGGCTCCATCTCCACATGTGGTGCTACCAATGGTCTCCATTAGCAGCTGTGGATTCTCTCAGGCTGATCTTTACTCATTCCTTTCTCTGCCCAACTGTGTTTCTCTCTGTGAGCTCCATCTGGGCCTATCATTCATCCTTCCCCCTCCCACAACCCCTTCTCTAGCATCAATAGCAGCCTTTTCCTAGCGGCATTCAGTTCTGGAGAGTCACTAGACCCAAAATGTTAACTCTGCTTTCTCTCCAAGGAAATCAGAGTTAGGTAAAAAAGTGAAACTAAAAAAATGTCATTTATAAATATCTAAAACAAACATATGATGATGATACATTAATACTTATAGTGTCACTCAAATTAAAAAATAAACGTATTACCTCAATCTGAAACGGGAAAGTTCTTCAGTTTGGTTGAAAAACAATGCGTTCTTCCCTCCTTTATCAGGGCTTCCCAGCTGCAGTTCCGATTATCAGTCACCTACTTATATCTTTCATATAAATAGCATTCAACCATTTCAGAATATCAAAGCGATTGTGACAAGATATGGTAGGCCAGTCACGTGATTTCCATGCAGCCTTATATATAGATGTTATTCACCGACATGATCAACAGCTATTTGACATTTAACTATCACACTGGAGGTAGGATTTTAAACAAGAACACTTATTTCCAGACCAGTGAAGCGTTTTTTTTAAATCATGCTAGCATTTAACTTCTCAAAATTTTGAAACATAATCACTGTTCTGATAAAATTTATGATAAAGGTCGGTGTCATTTTTCCAGTGCTTTGTCACATTTCTAAGCTCCTCTACAAGAGCTGAGGTCCCAAGTACTGATGCTTGTGGTCCCCAACGAGTCAGTCTGCCACTTTGCCCAAGAGATACCTTTTGTTCCAAAGCCCTCGCCCAGAAACAGGACCAGCTCACCTAATACACATGCTTCACTCTCTCCAATCACCCAACAGCTCAGAGGCAGAGGCTATCTCTTGACAATTCCAGCTGTTTCTGTCCATGTTCACACCATTCTACCTCTTCCCAACCCCTCTAATTCAACCTTGCATGTCTCTCAACAGCCATTTCAACATTCACTTCTTTCAGCACTTCAATTTATTCTGGTAAGAACACTCTCCAATTACATACGCCAAAGTTGATTCCTATTGACACAGGCGTTTCTGAGCCCCTCACATCTCTTTGGAATATTACCTGTGGCTATACCTACTGCCAACTGGGACGTACTCCCTGGCATTTTATATCTAAACACTCGGCACACAGGGTCATACAACACTGAAACCCTTCAGTCCAACTTTTCACACCGAATAGACATCCTAATGTGACCCAGTCCCATTTGCCAGTAATCCTCTATATCGTTCCTATTTATATACTCATCCAGATGCCTTTTAAATCTTGTAATTGTACCCATCTCCCTCCATGCACGCACCACTGTGAGAAATTTATCACTCAGGTCCTTTTTTAATCTTTCCCCTCTCACATTAAATCTGTGCCCTCTAGCTTTGGACTCCCCAACCCTAGGAAAAAGACCCTCTGCTACACACCCAATGTCCCTTGTGATTTTATAAATCTCTATAACATCACCCCTCAGCCTCTGATGCTCCAATGAAATATAAGTTTATTCTATTGAATATAAGTTTGTTATTAATTTTATAGCAACTTGAACTAAGCTTTCTACTTTAGTACTGAGTGGGTGTTCAGATAAATGGGGTATGGATGCTAGGGCAGTTGCTTGCTCCTCCTGCAGAATGCGGCAAGTGGGAGACATGGCACACGTCTCCGCTGGCTACATCTGCGGGAAGTGCACCCAACTCCAGCTCCTTGAAAACCGTGTTAGGGAATCGGAGCTGGAGCTGGATGAACTACGGATCATTCGAGAGGCTGAGAGGGTAATTGAGAGGAGTTACCGGCAGTTGGTCACTCCTAAGGCTCAGGACAAGGATAGATGGGTTACAGTTAGGGGGAGGAAAGGGGACAGACAGAGTGCAGAGATCCCCTGTGGACATTCCACTCAGCAATAAGTATATCATTTTGGATACTGCTGGGGGCGGGGGGAAGAAGATGACCTACCAGGGGAAAGCCATAGTAGTCAATTCTCTGGCACTGAGCCTGACGCTGTGGCAAAGAAGGGAAGGGGGCAGAATAGAAAAGTACTCGTGGTAGGGGACTCAATAGTTAGGGGAAATCAACAGGAGATTTTGTGGTCAGGATCGGGATTCCCAGAAGGTATGTTGCCTCCCTGGTGCCAGGGTCCGGGACGTCTCCGATCGGGTATATAAGGTTCTAAAAGGGGAGGGCGAACAGCCAGAAATCGTGTTACATATTGGCACTAATGATATAGCCAGAAAAAGGATTGAGGATATAAAAAGTGATTTCAGGGAGTTAGGATAGAAGCTGCAAAGCAGGACAAACAGAGTAGTGCTCTCTAGTTTACTACCGGTGCCACGAGATAGCGAGGGGAGGGACAGGGAGTGGGCGCAGCTTAACACGTGGCTGCGCAGCTGGTGTAGGAGGGAGGACTTCAGATATGTAGATAATTGGGATGCCTTCTGGGGAAGGTGGGACCTGTACAAGGAGGACAGGTTGCATCTGAACTGGAAGGGGACCAATGTCCTGGGTGGAAAGTTTGCTCGAGTAGTTCGAGAGGGTTTAAACTAGTATGGCAGGAGGGTGGGAACCTGAGCTGTATATCGAAGGTGAGAGTTGATGCAGATGAGGCAATAGCAAGAGGTAGACCAGCTAGTGGGAAGGAATTTCCTGGGAAGGAAACAAGGGATCAGTTAAAGTGTGTTTGCTTTAACGCAAGGAGTATCAGGAATAAAAGTGATTAACTTAGAGCATGGATCAGTACCTGGTGCTATGATGTTGTGGCCATAACAGAGACATGGGTTTCTCAGGGGCAGGAATGGTTGCTGGATGTTCCAGGGCTTAGAGCATTTAAAAAGAGTAGGGAAGGGGGAAAAGAGGAGGGGGTGTAGCACTACTAATCAGCAAGGGTATCACAGCTACAGAAGCTTCCATTGTCGTGGAAGATCTGCCTACCAAGTCAGTATGGGTGGAAATTAGGAACAGCAAGGGAGCAGTCACCTCGTTAGGGGTTTACTACAGGACCCCCCAATAGCAGCAGGGAGATTGAAGAAAGCATAGGCCGGTAGATTTTGGAAAAGTGTGATCGCAGTAGGGTTGTTGTAATGGGTGACTTTAACTTTCCCAATATTGATTGGAACCTCCTTTGAGCAGAAGGTTTGAATGGAGCTGTTTTTGTAAGGTGTGTTCAGGAGGGTTTCCTAACTCAGTACGTTGACAGGCCAACAAGGGGAGAGGCCATGCTAGACTTGGTGCTCGGAAACGAGCCGGGGCTGATATCAAATCTCGTGGTGGGAGAGCATTTTGGTGATTGTGACCACAATAGCCTCACATAGCTATGGTGAAGGAGAGGATTAGGCAAAATGGAAGGATATTTAATTGGGGAAGAGGAAACTATGATGCAATTAGACAGGAGTTAGGAAGCATGGACTGGGAGCAATTGTTCCATGGTAAAGGCACTATAGACATGTGGAGACTGTTTAAGGAACAGTTGTTGCGAGTGGTGAATAAATATGTCCCTCTGAGACAGGCTAGAAGGGGTAAGATAAAGGAAGCTTGGATGACGAGAGCGGTGGAGCTTCTCATCAAAAGGAAGAAGGTAGCTTACATAAGGTGGAGGAAATTAGGGTCAAGCTCAGCTCTAGAGGATTACAGGCAGGCGAGGAAGGAGCTCAAAAATGGTCTGAGGAGAGCCAGGAGGGGGCACGAGAAAGGCTTGGCAGAACGGATTAGGGAGAACACAAAGGCATTTTACACTTATGTGAGGAATAAGAGAACGGTCAAAGAAAGAGTAGGGCCGATCAGGGATAGCATAGGGAACTTGTGTGTGGAGTCTGAGGAGGTACGGGAAGCCCTAAATGAGTTTTTTGCTTCTGTCTTTACGAAAGAAACGAACTTTGTAGTGAATGAAACCTTTGAAGAGCAGGTGCGCATTCTGGAATGGATAGAGATAGAGGAAGCTGATGTGCTGAAAATGTTGTCAAACATTAAGATTGACAAGTCGCCTGGCCTGGACCAGATTTGTCCTCGGCTGCTTTGGGAAACGAGAAATGCGATTGCTTCGCCACTTGCGAAGATCTTTGCATCCTCGCTCTCCACTGGAGTCGTACCTGAGGACTGGAGAGAGGCAAATGTAATTCCTCTCTTCAAGAAAGGAAATAGGGAAATCCCCGGCAATTACAGACCAGTAAGTCTCACGCCTGTTGTCTACAAGGTGTTAGAAAGGATTCTGAGGGATAGAATTTATGACCATCTGGAAGAGCATTACTGGATTAAATGCAGTCAACACAGCTTTGAGGGGGGCAGGTCATGCCTCGCAAACCTTATCGAGTTCTTTGAGGATGTGACTAGAAAAGTTGATAAGGGTCGAGCTGTGGATGTGGTGTATATGGACATTTGATAAGGTTCCCCATGGTAGGCTCATTCAGAAGGTCAGGAGGAATGGGATACAGGGGAACTTAGCTGTCTGGGTACAGAATTGGCTGGCCAACAGAAGACAGCGAGTGGTAGTAGAAAGAAAATATTCTGCCTGGAAGTCAGTGGTGAGTAGTGTTCCACAGGGCTCTGTCCTTGGGCCTCTACTGTTAGTAATTTTTATTAATGACTTGGATGAGGGGAATGAACGATGAGTCAGCAAGTTTGCAGACAACACAAAGGTTGGAGGTATCGTTGACAGTATAGAGGGCTGTTGTAGGCTGCAGCGGGACATTGACAGGATGCAGAGATGGGCTGAGAGGTGGCAGATGGAGTTCAACCTGGATAAATGCGAGGTGATGCATTTTGGAAGGTCGAATTTGAAAGCTGAGTACAGGATTAAGGATAAGATTCTTGGCAGTGTGGAGGAACAGAGGGATCTTGGTGTGCAGGTACAAAGATCCCTTAAAATGGTCACCCAAGTGGACAGGGTTGTTAAGAAAGCATATGGGGTTTTGGCTTTCATTAATAGGGGGATTGAGTATAAGAGTCTTGAGATCTTGTTGCAGATCTATAAAACTTTGGTTAGACCGCACTTGGGATACTGCGTCCAGTTCTGGTCGCCCTATTATAGGAAAGATGTGGATGCTTTGGAGAGGGTTCAGAGGAGGTTTACCAGGATGCTGCCTGGACTGGAGGGCTCATCTTATGAAGAGAGGTTGACTGAGCTCGGACTTTTTCATTGGAGAAAAGGAGGAGGAGAGAGGACCTAATTGAGGTATACAAGATAATGAGAGGCATAGATAGAGTCAATAGCCAGAGACTATTTCCCAGGGCAGAAATGGCTAACACGAAGGGTCATAGTTTTAAGCTGGTTGGATGTCAGAGGCAGGTTCTTTACACAGAAAGTTGAGAGAGCATGTAATGCGTTGCCAGCAGCAGTTGTGGAAGCAAGGTCATTGGGGACATTTAAGAGACAGAAATTTGAGGGTGCATACATGAGGATCAATGGTCGGCACAACATCGTGGGCTGAAGGGCCTGTTCTGTGCTGTACTATGTTCTATGAAAATAGGTAGAGGTATTCTGCATATAACTCAAGCATATAACACATTCATCTAAATTAACTCCATCTGCCACTCCTCGGTCCATTGGCCCATCTGATCAAGGGCCTGTTGTACACTTAAGGTAATCATCTTCACTGCCCACTACATCACCTCTTTTAGTGCCATTTGCAAACTTACTAACTATACTTCTTACATTCACACGCAAATCATTTATATAAATGTCAAAAAGCAGCAGACCCAGCACTGATCTTTGTGGTCACAAGCCTCCATTCTGAAAAGCATCCCTCCATCACTACCCTCTGTGTCCTGCCTTCAAACTAATTTTGTATTCAGCTGGCTAGGTCCCCCTGGATCTCATGTGATCTGACCTTAATAAAGACCATATTATGAGGAACCTTGTTGAAAGCTCAGCTGAAGTTCATGTAGATCGCACTATTCCGCATTCATCAATCTTCTTTGTCACTTCAAAAAACTCAGTCAAGTTAGTGAGACAAGATTATGCTGACTATCCCTAACTAGCCCTTGCTTTTCCAAATACATGTAAATCCTGTTCCCCAGAATTCTCTCCAACAACTTACCCACCATGACTGAAGGCTCACCGTTCTATGATTCCCAGGTTTTTCCTTAAATAATGGCACCAATTAGTCAACCTCTCGTCTTCCCAACTGACCCATGGCTATAGATGATATAAATATCTCAGCAAGGGGCCCAGCAATCTCTTTCCTAGCTTCCCATAAAGCTCTGGGATACACCTGATCAGCTCACTTATGCATTTTAAGACATCCAGCATCATGTCTTCTGTAATATGAGCTCTTTTCAAAATATTAGCATTTTTTCTTGGACGGCTGTGATGTGTCAATGATGTCAAAGGTGTCAATGTCAAAAGCTCTCCACTAGTTGGAGTCATAATTGTCACAAAGATGAGTGTGATTGTTGATGGTCAATCATTTCAGTCCTTGGACCATGCCGGTTAACCCAGTTAGCTTAACTATCTGTCACTGGGAAAATGTTGCCGTCTATTATAAAGGATATAGTCACAGAACATTTAGAAATATATATAATAAAATCAAGCAGAGTCAGAGTTTTATGAAGGGGACATGAAATTTTTAGAATGCTCTGTCACAACAATCAGAATAAAGGAGAACCAGCAGATGAACCAGAACTCCATCAATAAACACATCAATTTAGATCCTACCTACCTTCCCTTGGGGAAAAAAAAAGAACCAGAAATAACATCGCCCACTTTAAGAAACCAAGACCTATAAAGAGAGAGGCGGGAAATACCAGCAGTTGGAGACTCTCACTGACACTGTTACCTACTATGGTGATGAAACATCTGAAAACAAACCTTCCAGCTCAGCACAAAGATAAATACAGTGGATGTCCAACCAGGTTTGGGGGCCAAATGCATAGCTCTTTAAAAATGTCACAAACAAGTACAGAAAAGAGTCAAGGCAGCTAACTGGATGCTGACCTTCAGATGTAAAGAGCTGGAGTATAGGGATGCAGACATTATGCTGCAGCTATACAAAACCCTAGTCAGACCCCATTTAGAGTCCTGTGAGCAAAACGAGGCACTACACTTTAGGATAGATGATTTTGCCTTGAGGGGAATTCAATACAGGTTTACAAGAATGATACCTGGCTTTTAGGGGTTAAATTGCGATGAGATTAAACAAATTATTCTCTAGAATTTATAAGGTTAAGGGGTAGCCTAGTCAAGATCTTTAGAAAATTAACAGGGAAAGACAAGGATAAATAAACCATCCTTACTGGTTAATGATTCTAGAACCAGTGAACTAATCTAAGAATTAAGGCCACGCCATTCAGGAGAAATGTGAGAAAGCACTTCTACATGCAAGAGTCGTCGAGGTTTGGAACTCTCTTCCTGAAATGGTGGTCAATGCCAATTCAATGACTAAATTTAAATCGGAGATAGACTTTTTTAAAAAATTAAGCAAGGATGTCAAAGGATGTGAGCCAAAATTAACCATATAGAATTAGGTCACAGTTCAGCCATGACCTTAGCGAATAGAGAAAAAAAAACTGCAGACGCTGGAATCCAAGGCAGACAAGCAGGAGGCTGAAAGAACACAGTAAGCCAGGCAGCATCAAGGAGGTAGAGAAGTCGACGTTTCAGGACTGAAGGGTTACACCCAAAATGTCAACTTCTCCACCTCCTGATGTTGCTTGGCTTGCAACGTTCTTCCAGCATCCTGCTTGATGACCTCATTGAGCAGGCTTGAGGAGTTGAATGGTCTATTCCTACTCCTGTTGCACTGTGTTAATATAGTTAGTTCAATTCAGTTTCTGGTCAATGGTAGTCCTCAGAACGTTGAAAGTGGGTTTTCAGCGACGGTAGTATCATTGAATGCCATGGGATGATGGGTAGATTCTCTCTTGTTACAGATGGTCATTCACATCACACAGGCAATGTTACTTTTCATTCATCAGTTCAAACCTGGATATTGTCCAGGTCTTGCCACATACGGACATGGACCAATTCAGTACCTGAGAACAATCTACAAATCTGCTGCCCAGAAGGACTGCTACCACCAAACACAAAAGCAAACAATTTCCAACACTTGCTTTTTAAAGCAACATGTGCCTGTTTAAACTGTACAATACTGCCACACAGTGGTGAATCCCAGAATCATAACAATAGAGCTTTGGAGACAACACCAGTCTTCTCCAAGCTTTGACATGTTACAATGCAGCTCAAAAGCAGAAACATTGGTCATAGCAAGGAGTTTAAAACAGAAATAGAGTTTCCCACCGGTTGGTCACAGGTCTAAAGCCAACTACAACTGGTCAAGTTTTGACAGGGGGTATTATTGAGAGACAGTTCAAACATACTGGTTACTGTAATTTCTCATTTAATGCTTTTACATTTTCTCTTGCTTTCAATCTTAAGTTTATATACAGTAAACTTTTTATTGCATGGCACCCTTAGGACCAGGATCAAATATGCAGAATAATCACAAGATCCACATGATCAATGTTAAAACACACACTAATTAATAGAAACGTGATGCAGGGATGTTCACTTCACACATTTTATATACAAGTTAAATCACTTAAATAATAATGTAAGTTTGCCTTAAATAGACTTACTGGCAGAGAGCCTTCTCACTCGCACCCTCAATTAACTACTCAGACAATGTTTGGGGAGAAAGTGACTCAAAATTGAATCAACTGTTGATACTTCATGTGGTCATTCAATTGAACAAGTATATTCACACTGAGGTAAATACATTTTAAAAAACTAAAAGATTGGATTCTCTAAATCTGTTTTTTAGATTAGAATCAGTCTAACTATTGTGGAACAGACAGTCTCACACAGGGAAGCTCACACCTTCTATTACATTATCTGGGCCAACATGACACCAATTGTTAAAGTTCACTTGAGAATGTAACTTTTAAAAAAGATTTGTGATTTACATATGAAAGAACTGAGACCAACATGGTCATTCGAACAGAAGAGAGACTTAAACAATCCGGGTCTTTTTCAATATATAATTTCAGTTACATCACAATGTAAACTTTTGCTCCAAATTCTGTATCTTACAATCTTATACTCCATAACCACCTGATGAAGGAGCAGTGCTCCGAAAGCTAGTGCTTCCAATTAAACTTGTTGGACTATAACCTGATGTTGTGTGATTTTTAACTTTGTATACCCCAGTTCAACACTGGTATCTCCAAATCATCACATAATATATGACACTAGTGTAACATGAATGCTGGCAGGTGTTGCAACAGCTCGCTTTCAAAAACAATGTTAAACAGGAGATTCCAACTGCACACTCAATTGGATATACAAGACGCTATGGCATGGAGGAGGCTTCCTCTGGGACTTTGGCCAACACTAATGCTTTAAACACCATCATCAGAAATACAGTTTCTTTTGGAACCTGGGAAAGTGGCTATCATGTTATCTATATTTTAAAATAGTGACTGCTGCACAGATACAAAAATTACTTTTGGAGAAGTGGAAATGAGACCAAATATTAGTCCATGTACCATGTAATTCAGACTTGTCAGGTCATTGCCGTCTATTTCTTACATTCTTGTTCAAGAGAGTTGTAAGATGTCATTTATAGAAATGATTTGGATGTGAACATAGGAGGTATAGTTAGTAAGCTTGCAGAAGACACCAAAATTGGAGGTTTAGTGGACAGCGGTTACCTCATAGTACAAGAGGATCTTGATCAGATAGGCCAATAGGCCAAAGAATGGCAGATGAAATTTAATTTAGATAAATGTGAGGTGATGCCTTTGTGGAAAGGCAAATCAGGGCAGGACTTATACACTTAATGGTAAGGTTCTGGGGAGTGTTGCTGAACAAAGAGACCCTAGAGTGCAGGTTCATAGTTCCTTGAATGTAGAGTTCCAGGTAGATAGGATAGTGAAGGCGGCGTTTGGTATACTTTCCTTTATTTGTCAGAGTATTGAGTATAGGAGCTGGGAGGCCATGTTGTGGCTGTACAGGACATTGGTTAAGCCACTGTTGGAAGATTGCGTGCAATTCTGGTCTCCCTTCTGTAGGAAGGATGTTGTTCAACTTGAAAGGGTTCAGAAAAGATTTACAAGGATGTTGTAGCTGGAGGGTTTGAGCTGTAGGGAGAGGTTGAATAAAGTCATAGAGTCAGCGATATACAGCATGGAAATGCTGGGGTTCTTTTGCCTAGAGCATCGGAGGCTGAGGGATGACCTTATAGAGGTTTATAAAATCATGGGGGTGTGGATAGGGTAAATAGATAAGATCTTTTCCCTGGAGTAGGGGAGTCCAGAACTAGAAGGCACAGGAAGGAATAAATCGGATTAGTGGCTGGGAGGAGTGGGAAGGGAGATAATTTGAAATTGGAGAACTCAATGTTGAACCCTCAGGGCTGTAGGCTACCCAAGCAGAAGATGAAGTGTTGTCCCTCCAATTTGTGGTGTGCTTCATTGGGGCAATGGAGGATGCTAAGGATGGTCATGTCAAAAAGGGAGTGGGAAGCGGAATAAAATGGACAGTGACTGGCCGGCCCCTATGGACCCGGCTGCGATGATAAGTGAATCATTCCCTACATTTACATTCGTTCGCCCCAGTGTAGAGAAGATCACATAGTTTACTGCATCAGGTGCTCTCTATGTTGGAAGAGAGGCAGGTGAACCTCTGTCTCACCTGAAGGGCTGTTTGGCGCCCTGGATGGAGGTGAGAGGTGTGGTGTACTGGCAGGTTTTGCATCTTCTGGTTGCAGGCAAAAGGACCGGGGTTTGGGGCAGGGGTCGGTGGGGGGAGTGCCACAAACCAAGAACCGTCAAAGGGAACAGTTCTTGCAGAGGGCAGACAGGGATGAGCAAGGGAAGATGTTCTTGTTCTCAATCCCATTCTCCAGCTTTCCCCCTGTAACCAGTGTCCTCTTGATACTCAAACTATGTCAGTCTTAAATATATTCAATGACCACGCCTCCACAGCCTTCTGTGGCAATGAATTCCTTGGACTCACCACTCTCTGGCTGAAGAAGTTTCTCCTTATCTCTGTTCTGAAAGGTTTTCCCTTTACTCTAAGGCTATGTACTTGGGTCCTAGTCTCTCCTACCAACAGAAACATCTTTTCAGCATTCACTCTGTCCAGGCCATTCAGTATTCTGTATGTTTCAATTAGATCCCTCTCATCCTTCTAAATTCCATCGTGTAAAGACCCAGAGTCCTCAAACCTTCCTCATACATTAAGCCTCTCTGCACAATCTCATCTACCACCTGCCTCTCACTCCATCAATTTGTCAATCTCCTTTTAGAATTCAACACAGTCCTCCTCACAGGTTACTATTCTTCTGAGTCGAGAGTGTGGTGCTGGAAAAGCTCAGCAGGCCAGGCTCCATCCAAGGAGCAGAATGAGCTTTTGGCCCAAAACGTCGATTCTCCTGCTCCTCTGATGCTGCCTGACCTGCTGTGCTTTACCAGCACCACACTCTCGACTCTAATCTCCAGCATTTTCAGTCCTTTCTTTCGCCTTACTATCCTTCAGAGTTTAGTGTCAGCTACAAATCTTTGAAATTGCCCCTTATACCCCAAGATCCAGATCATTAATATGTATCAGAAAAAGGAAGTGCCCCAAAAAGCAATACCTAGAGATTTCCACTACAAACCTTCAGTCCCAAAAATATCCAATAACCACTGTGTCCAATCCATCAGTCACATCATTCATATGAGTGACAGAATTTTGATATCAGTCTTCAAATGACAAAATGGGGAAAACATTGCTGACGTTACCACATTTCTCACAAAAGATAGAAATAATTCTAAAGGTGCAGGCTGACAGGAAGATGCACATTTCGAGAAACTCATCACTCAAGCCTGTTAGTTTACTTGAAATAAATTCTTTTGACTCTCAGCCAGGTTGAAGGTTCATTTTTAATAAATCATCAATATAGTTATGAAGTACAAAATGTATCAAATGTCTGTGTTCAGTTCCACATTTCTTTTACTAACAGAGCATGTCTCTTCTTTTCAGATGAAGCATTCTGGAGCATCTTAACAGAGACCATAAAAATTAAAGTTTTATTTTAAAATAAAGCGTTATAGCAAATTCTCCAAACGCCACACAAATGTAACTTTGATTAATTCCATTACAGAAAGGACAAGGTCTTTCAACAAAAGACAAAATGTAGGTGCTTGTGCATTCCTAAATAATTCTTCCTTCCCCAACTCTGCACAAGTGTGAGAGACTCTAATTGAAAAGCTGGAAGACAAATAGCTTTGTTGAGAGTTAAAGCCTTCATTGAGAACAGTTGTCATGACAGCAATCTTGAGGAGGGGATTAATTATTCCGAATTTTGTTCAATTCGTAGGGAGAGCAAAGAGAATTGCTAATAGGGAGCATGGAAGTTAGATTGTAACAAAAACAAATAGCTGGAGAAACTCAGCAGGTCTGGCAGCATCTGTGGAGAGAAAGCAGAGTTAACATTTCGGATCCAGTGACCCTTCTTCAAAACAGCTTATTGTAACGGTGCATACTGTCCTAGAAAGGACTCTCCCTGAAAGCATCTTCAAAAGAATTGCAGATATCTTTTCTCGACAGTAGCTGTGGAAGAGAAGGGAGAGTGAACGATTGTACAATGGAGGTGGTGTCTTTAAGGAATAGGATGTTAATGAAAACTAGTTACCTGCAGCTTTGCTTTAGTTTACACATCTCCCAAAGGGCTGGAGTACTGAGTAGTTTTAATCAAACTGTTCAGATATTCTGAGACATAAAGCAGGTGAGACTTGAAACCAGATCTTTGGGCTAAGAGATAGGGACACTACCACTGCACCACATGAGCCTTCTGTTGCACTGTGTATACAATTGTTGTTTAGTAATCATTCAGATTATCCACCCCCTTCCTCAGAGGTGGTCCACGGGCATGCCAGCTCATTACACTATGATTTGCTACTCATGGAGGTTGCTTCCAATGTCCAAGTGTGGGAAATGAAACTACAAGGTCTACTTGGTCTAGAGGGACAAAGGAAACGACTGCTTGGACTATGTAGAAGAGACTCTAATAGATAATGAGAGTCAGGTTGTTCTCCTATAACACACATTTCATCAATGCGATTTGGCTGTAACACAATTGCTGAATTGATAAAATGATATTTCTTAAAACACAAACTCTTGTTGGCTATTATGTGATTCCATCCCCGGTCACCTTAAGACCACTCTCTGTGTTTACTTCAGGTCAAACAAAACAGGTTGGAAAATGGGGTAAATTTTTTCTGACCTTATTATTGATGGTTTTGACGATGTTTTTAGATTTTATTGCAGGAGAAAAATTTGGATTTCAATATTCTCCTCATTCTGGACAATGCACCAAGCCATCCTCCCACCATTGGTGTTTTCAGAAAGTTCACCAAAATGCCATTTCTACCTCTGAACACAACCTCTCTCATTCAACCCATGGACCAGGGTACAATAGCAGCTTTTAAAGCTCATTATTTAAGGCACACATTCAGGAAGCTGAGTGCAGTTACTGAAGGGGATAATGAGGAGTGTTCTTCAATTTTGGAAAAGCTCTAATATTAAGAATGCTGCTGACATTTTGTGGAGGCCTGAGATGATGTCAGTAAGGACTGCTTGCATGCAGCTTGGCAGAAGCTTCTCCCACATTTTTCTCCATGACTTTGAAGGCGCTGAAATGTCAGATCAGCTTCCAGCAATCAAAAAACATTGCTTCGCTCATTAAGCAAGTGGTATTTGAAGAAGTGGAGACTGATCTACAACAGCTAGCTGCGGGGAAAGTGAAGCTGGAGAAGATGATGATGAAGTCCAAGATGCAGCACCACAAGAGCTTTCCACTTCTCTTTCGTCTTCTATCCTGAGGGAAGTTGAAAAGCAGCTGCAGCTCTTAGAAGACAATGACTACAATGCAGAATGCAGCAGGACAGCAGTTTGTGGCATAAAGTCTTAACCAGCACTCTATGAACAGCTTCTTCACGAAAGACGACGATAAAACAACAAAACTAGCTGCCTATTTTAAGCCAACACTTAAGAAACAGTTGGAGGATAATGAACCGCAGCCATCCACTTCTGAACTAAATATTTTCTTTCGTCGTAATTCTGCACCTAGAACTGCACCTGAAAGTAATGATAATGCTGCTGATCCTCAGCCTGTCTTAAGAAAGTACTGTAACTCAGCAAACTTAAACCCCTTAAAGTGTTTAAATTTATTCATTATTTCATTAAAATATATGATGTTAACATTTACTTCAACTATGCTGTCATTTGTGTTCGGCTTTTTTCCTGATTATTTTGGTTAGTTGTTTGCTCCACTGTTTGCCCCATAGACCGTGTTGTTTTTATTGCACAATTTTCTATAACACGAGGTCGCATAAGAACACAACTACCGCGTTATAGCAGAACATACTATATATTTTATTGTATATTGAAAAGGATCAGATGTTAGGTGTCATTGCTTCAAGATCCTAAGTCATTTTGCCCACAAGCCCACAGTGGGTGGTGCTTATGATACTTCTTACCATTAAGTCTTTCTGACACATATAATTTATGATTTATTTGCATCATACACCCAATGTGAAAATCAGAAGCTAGTCAGAATCTAGTTAAGAACAGGATCATCTTCCAATGAAAGATGCTAACTGAATGTTTGGATAGGTTTTGTGCATTCAAACAATCTGCAAGGTGTTCAGCAACAGGCAAATAGGAGGGTCTGTTTACAATGATTTCAATGACTGCCAATCCTGGAATCACCCATTTTTCCACTTCATGCTTTTGCTATCCGCATTACAAGAAATAAAGCTGCTCAATCTTTGTGGTAAACCTGACACTAGTGGTAGTGCTGTTTTTTGATTATCTCAAAGCATTTCATCACAGATAAAGAACAATCAACTGCATTTCGATATAGTATTTAAATTCTTTCCTAGCAATTGCAATGCAGATCCTAGCAGTATAGTGCAAGAATCTGTGTTGGCAGATGGGTTTTGATAAAACTGGCAAGAGCATTGTTTGATGCTGTTTTGCTTCAACATGGATGGAACGATTTCTTGTTTGCTCAGGGGACTCATTCAGGCTGCACTGTATTCCGATTCAAACGATTAAGACATGAAAAAGGGAAAAATGGCTGGTATGAAGGCAGAATATATTTACAAAGGCGAAAGGCAAAAAAGGAATGATCCAACTTATGCTTTGAGAATTCTAAAGGATTTATGGCAATATATTAAGGGCTATTTGTGCAATTTTTGACAGACAAAATAAAAGTTCTGAAATGTCCGATACACCTAAGTAGCAAGTTACATGGAGTTCCCCCTTTCAACTTCAGATTACATTACAAACATATGAAATAGGAGCAGACTTAGGCAATTCACTCATTTATGGCTCATGTATTTTTCGAACAGAATGTAAACAGTAACTAAAATGGCATGCGTTCAAAAGGTTAAGAATGCATTAGTTAAACATTTAAACATTAATAGAAATGTCAGCTAATCACAAAATATTAACATAGCCTTTTAGTCCCTATAGTTTAGATTGATCAGCTGTGCAGAGGTGGCTTATCAGGCTTATTGGGAGATGAGGCCTTAATTCTGTCGAACCAATCCTAAATTTGGCTGTAAGTCTTAAAAATGTCTTGAACAATTGCATGAAAGAACGTTTAGGGTGAGATGCCTAGCACTCAATGCTAGTTGGATATTGCTGCTAATGGGCACTCACAAAGATAGAAACACATTCTGAGGGGTGGCAGCATAAGCTTTGCTGATTGTCATGTATACATACAATATATATTTCTATATACATACAGATTTGTGTGTGTTTGGCAAGCTAACATTAGTAGACAACTATATGTACAGTTACAGAGTCAGAGAAGTGTACAGCTAGGAAAGATATCCTGGACGAGTTGGACTGAAGGATCTGTTTCCTTGCTGTACATCTCTCTGGCTCTGTGACTGTACACACTCTTTGGAATCCTCCGGTCTAGCAGTTTACTGCTGGCTGTAGCCATTTGGCATTTGGTCTGCGTGGGATCCATTTTGATTGTGACCCTACCAAGGGCATTAAGCTTTGCTAACCACAGCTGTCTACTAATCAGGCCCACCATACGATAAAAAAGCTCCTTTCAATTGTATTCTGCAAACAGAACAGTCATATTTCCTACTGTGAGAACTACTACAGAAAATTACAATAACTCACATGACAGTAGGGTAACTAACGATTGTAATGAGAACAGCCAGGTGGACCTCAGAGTATGATTGGTTAACAGCCCCAATCAGGGAACTGATTGGGGCTTTTAACCTATCAGGGAGTCTGGTATGAAGAGGAGTGACAGGGGTTCTGTTCATTTTCAGAGCCAGTCCGGAGCTAGCCGAGTCAGTGTAATGTACTATGCAGATGTAAATAAAGAGTCACTTGGTGACAGGACACTGGCCTTTGTGGAGTTACTTCAATAATGCTGCATTCTTTCACTGTGGCAACGTGTCACAAAATTAATGCTCAGAACATATGAAGAAAGCAACAACAACACACTAATTCAAAGACCAACATTAGTTATTAAACAGTTTACTATTTTAGATCCCTAGTTTGGATTGTCATGTACCCACTTAATCCTGATTACCTTGCCTGAAAAAGACCTACCTACTTGCGCCTTGAAAATACCTAATGATCTTGCCACCGCTGCCTTCAGAGATAGAGCTCCAAAGTCTCAACTCCCAATAAGAAAGTTCTTATCTCTATCCTAGAAGCCCCTTATTTTAAAAAAAACAGTCCACCCCAGTTTTGGACACACACACACAAAAGGAGTCTACCTTCACAAGACCACATAAGACGAAATCACGACTAAAATCAAGTCGCCTCTCTATCTTCTAAACCCCAGCATCAACAAGCCCAGCCTGTCCACCCTTTCCTCACAAGGCAACATGCTCATTCCAGGTTCAATTCAATAAACCTCCTCTGAACTACCTCCAAAACATTTACCAAAGCTGCACAGAATATTCAAGATGTGATCTCATTTATTTCCTTTGTATGTGAAACATAACATCCTCACCTTTATGTTTAATTCCTCACAAATAATAGTATTTTATTAGCCTTTTTAAATTTCTAGCTATACTTGTGCACTACCTTTCACAATACATACACTGGAACACCTAAATCATCTGCACCTCTGAACTCTGCAGTTACTCTGTGTTTAGGTAGGCAAATTTATTTTATGCTTCCTGCCAAAGTAAATATATTCACATTTTCCCCACATTATACCTAATGTGACAGATTTTAGCCCACTCACTCACCCTATATATATCCATCTGCAAAATCCACTCCTCTTACCAAGATACTTTATCATCTGCATCATCTACAAATTTAGCTGTCACACCTTTGGTCTCCTCACCTAAGTCATTTACACAAATAGTAAAAAGTGAGACCTCAACATAACTTAATTTCCCACATCCATCCAATTAGATGATGATCAATTATGCAAATTATTTTATAACAGCCAGCCAATCTTTGATCTATGCTGGTATGTTACCCATACATGATAATCTCATTTTAGCACAATAATCTTTCAATTGACACTTTTGAAAATGGCTTCAGAAAATCAAAGTACGTACGTCTACAGGTTCCCTTTTATCTCCAGTGCATGATATTCCAACAAAGAACTCCAACAAAGTGGTTAAACAGATTTCCCTTCCACAAAGTTGTACTGACTCCTAATTACCCTGAGATTTTCCATATGCCGAACTATATCCTCCTGCATGATTGATTATAATACAGTCCTCATGACAAATATAAAGCTAACTGGCCTATAACTTCCTATATCTCTCCCTTCTTGAACAGATTTGCTACTTTCCAGTCTAATTAAATCTTTCCAGACTTATGCAATGGTGTTGATTTTCCAAAATTTGCCACAATAATCTCATTAACCAACCCTTTTTGGACCGTAGCATGAGGTCTATCAGAACCTGAGGTTATGTCAAATCACAACTCCGTCAGCTTGCTCGGTACTGATGGCCTTGCGATTTTAATTTCACGAAGTTCCTCTCTCCTTTCCACCTTCTGATTTATAATTATTACCACAATTTTTACACCTTCTATGCTGAAAATTGGCAAAATATCTCATCTGCTACTTCCTTATTATCTTGTATTAATTCCCATGTTTCACTTGAGAATCAACAATCACTTTAATTACTATTTTCCTTTTTCAAAACCTGTAGAAAATAATGCTGTCTGTTTTTCCTTCCTTGCTGTAATTTCTTTCGATTAATCTTTAATAGCTATTCTTTGTTGCTTTCAAAGATTCAATCCAATAATCTGGTCTGCCATTCATTTTTACTAATTATATGTTTTTGCCTCAAGTTTCATGCTTTCCTTAACTTCTTTATTACCCACAGAACACAAAAACAGCATTTGTCAATGCAATACAGAACATTGTGTCAATACATGACTACATCTCCCCTAAGGTAGGGGGGTGCAAGAATAAAGTATGAAAATTAGCTCCTGAAAATCAAAACGTAGTCCTCAAAAAAATCTCAATAAAGCCCATTTTTTAAAAATAAACTTCAGCCCCTTTCCAAGGCAGGACAGCGTGTGCTTGAATAGAAACTTGCAAGTGATGGTGTCCCCATGCATCCATTGCTCTTGTACTTCCAGCTGTTAGAGATCACAGGTTTGGAAGGCGCTATCAAAGGTTGAGTTGTTGCAGTGCATCTGGTGTATGGTTGTGTCTCAGTGGGGAAGGGAATGTGGTGCCAATCAAATGGGTGATGGATTCCTTGGATGGTGTCAAGCCTCTTCACTGTTGTTGCATTGTACCAAGGGTACTCCATCACACTATTTGCCCCTTGTAGATGGCAGACAGGCTTTTGGGCTCTAGGTCGTGAACTTACACCCCAGAGAACACTTAGCCCCACTCTGCTTTTGTAGCCACAGTATCTGCATGGTTAGTCCAGTTCAGTTTCTGGTCAATGATAACCTGCAGGATGCTGATCATGGGGGATTCAGCAATGTTAGGGCCATTAAAGTCAAGGAGTGATCATTAGATTAGGTCTTACTGGGATTGCAATTGTCTGCCACTTGTTTACCATTTATCTGTGCAAACCCGAATGTTGCCCAGGTCTTGCTGCATATGGACAGAAACCTAAGTACATGAGCAGTCACTTCCCGAAGCAGAAGTCAATGCTGTGATCAGCAAGCCAATCACTCTGCCAAAACATCATCAAAAATCCCCACTCCTCACCACTTGATAAAGAGTAGATCATTGATAAAGGTAAAGATGGTTGGGCTAAGGCCTGAGAACCTACAGCAGTGATGTCCTGGATTTGAGATTATTTTGACCTCCAAAGCCACAACCCCTTCCATTTTGCTAGGTATGATTCCAACCAGTGGAGAATCTTTCACTTATTTATTTATCGTCACGTGTACCAAATTATGGTGAACATCTTTGTTTGCGAGCAATATAGGCAGATCATTGTAAGCAAGGAAAAACAGATCAAAAAGACTTTGACAGAGACATACAAGTTACATTCCACATGGTATGTGTGAGCGGAGATCAACATTAGCAAGATCAGCATTATTTGAAGCCAAAGAGTTCATTCATCAGTTTAATAGCAGTCAGGAAGAAGCTGTCCCTGAACCTGCTGGCGCATGTGTTCAGGGGCAAACGCTGGTCTTCCACCAAGTTAAAAATCACACGACACCAGGTTAGAGTACAACAGGTTTAATTGGAAGCACTATCTTTCGGAGCCCTGCTCCTTCATCAGTTGATTGTGGAGGACACAATGATAAGACACAGAATTTATAGCAGAAGTTTACAGTGTGATGTAACTGAAACTATACATTGAAAAATGCCTTGATTGTTTGTTAAGTCTCTCATCTGTTAGAATGACCATGATAGTTTCACTTCTTTCATATGTAAATTACAAAATATTTTTTTAAAAAGTTACACTCTCAGGTTAATGTAACAATTGGTGTCAGTGCAGTTAAGATGTTGAAGGTGTTAGCCCCCTGTGTTCCCTGTCTGTGCCATAATGTTTAGACTGATTCTAATCTAAAAAGTGAGTTAACAGAATCGTACATGGATTCATGCAGTTTTTGAGCAAAGTACATTGTATCTCTGCAAGTACAAATTCACCCCATAAACATATATGTACATGTGGGCTTTTATGAGTGTGTCTGCCTGGGATGGGGGGGGGGTTGAGAGTGTGAGAGAGAGCGAGAGAGCGAGAGAGCGAGAGAGCGAGAGAGCGAGAGAGCGAGAGAGCGAGAGAGCGAGAGAGCGAGAGAGCGAGAGAGCGAGAGAGCGAGAGAGCGAGAGAGCGAGAGAGCGAGAGAGCGAGAGAGCGAGAGAGAAAGAGAGAGATAGAGATCGAGATCGAGAAAAAGAGAGAGAAAGAGAGAAAGAGAGTGCGAGAGAGAGAAAGAGTGCGAGAGAGAGCGAGAGCGAGAGAGCGAGATATGAGTGAGTGAGAGAGAGAGAACACTCCTCTCTGGTGATTGTTGTGCAGTGCCCATTCATCCGTTGCCGTAGCCTTTGCTCGGTTTCACCCAATGTACCATGCCTCAGGGCATCCTTGCCTGCAGCATATGAAATAGACAATGTTGGCTGAATCACATGAGTACTTGCCACGTACAAGGTGGGAGGTGTCCCCACATGTAATGGTGGTGTCCATGCCCACACTGACATTTTGCAGCGCCTACCGTGACAGGGTTGTATGGAGTTGTCCTGAAAGCTGGGCAGCTTGCTACAAAATGACCTGTTTGAGGTTTGGCGGTTGTTTAAAGGCGAGCAGTGGAGATGTAAGGAAGGTCTTGGTGAGGTGCTCATCATCATTGATAATGTGTTGAAGGTCGCAAAGAACATGGCGTAGTTTTTCAACTCCTGGGAAGTTCCCTCCGCTACCCCTGATCGGCCCTAACGTCTCTCTCAGCATTCTCTTATTCCTCACGTATGAGCAAAACGCCTTTGAGTTTTCCCAATTCCGTCTTGGCAAGCCTTTTTCGTGCCCCCTCCTGGCTGTCCTCAGTCCACTTCTGAGCTCCTTTCTAGCAAGCCTGTAATCCTCTAAAGCTGTGCTAGATCCTTGTTTCCTCTACCTTACGTACGTTGCCTTCTTCCTTTTGACTAGAAGCTCCTCTGTTCTCGTTATCCAAGGTTTCTTAATCTTACCCCTTCTTACCTGTCTCAGAGGTACAAATTTGTGCATCACTCGCAACAACTGTTCCTTAAATAGTCTGCACATGTCTGCTGTGCCCTTTTTGTGGAAGAATTTCTCCCAGTCTATGCTTCCCAACTCCTGTCAGATCGCGTCATAATTTTCTTTTCCCCAATTATATATCTTCCCTCGGTAAATTCTCCTTTCACTCTCCAAGGCTAAGCTAAGTGTGAGGCAGCTGTGATCACTTTCACCAAAGTGCTCTCCCATCATGAGATCTGGCACCTGTACTGGCTCGTTGCCGAGCACCAAATCCAAAATGACCTCTCCCCTCGGCGGACTGTCCACAAACCCAGTAAGGACACCTACTGAACACACCTGACAAAAACGGCTCCATCCAAACCATCTGCACTTGGGAGGTTCCAGTCGATATTCGGAAAGTTGAAATCACCCATAACAGCAACCCTGCTACTTTTGCACTTTTTCCAGAATCTGCCTGCCTATGCGATCTTCAATCTCTCTACTGCTATTAGGTGGTCTATAGAAACCCCCCAATACGGTGGCTGTCCCCTTGCTATTCCTAACTTCCACCCCTACTGACTCAGTCGACAAACCTTCCTCAACAACCTTCGTTTCTGTAACATTGGGAGAGACATGGACAGGATAGAATCAGAACCTTTCTCCCAGTGTAGATGTATCAATTACTAGGAGTTTGGGGTTTAAGTTAAAAGACAGAACAACTGAAATATAAAAATGCATTTTGCACAGAATATATAACTGCTTGGAACGTGCAGACAGGGGAGGTTCTGCAATAAAATACAGTAGCAAAATTTAGGAGGCACCTTAATAGCTGGATTATCAGGCCCGAAATACAGATATATGGATTAGATAGAGGCAAGCTTTTTTAGTTAATAAAGACATCGTCTGTTTGCTCAGGCTTCGTGGTCAAAAGCTGTCGCTGCTGTAATGTTCTTGAGACAAGATTTCAACAAAGGATTGACGCGACACATGTTAAGTGATTATTAATGACGTACATGCATATTAATGTAAGTTTGTCCTGATCAATTTACAGCTTCCCTCCCACTGAGAGGAAACTCGAAGTTCAGAATTGACATGCAAGATAACGAGAGTCCAAAGAAAGCATGTTCCTCTTGGTGTAGACGACAAGGCTAGCAGGAGTGAGGAACATGAGATAACCAGAGTTATTAACGCTCTGGTCAACAAAAAGTTGGAGTCATATATCAGGTATAGACATTTGAGATCAGCGAATCCGTTGAGAGGTCTGGGGGTGTCGAAACACATTTCACAGCGAAATCAGCTGGACAACACAGAGGGTGTGCGATAGCTTTCACAGCGAAAGTTAAGGAGAATCTAAAACATTCTAAAAGCATTTTAAGGCCAAAGAAGTAACTACAGAAAGAGTAGGGACTTAAAGACAAACAAAGGCGTTCATGTGCGGAACCACATCAGATGAATTATGTTTATTTGGTTTGCTATCATATGGACTCGCATCAGTAAAGTGAAACATTTACAGGTCACCACTTACTGCGCCTCTCACGGGCATCTACTGCAAATCTCTAATGCAGAAAATAGGCTACTGGACTCAACTATAGATGGACATTCGCAAGGAAGACTAGATAGCAATTCCGGAAAGCTTGTAAATAGATTCGTCCCTTGCTCCGAATGTGATTTATCTTATTAGTGCAGTTAAATGGTATACCACAAAAAAAACTACAAGATGATTAGGGGGTTAGATAGGGTTGACAGTGTGAACCTTTTCCCGCGTATGGAGTCGGGTATTACAAGGGGGCACAGCTTTAAATTAAGGGGGGTAGATATAGGACTGAAGTTAGGGGTAGGTTCTTCACTCAGCGAGTCGTAAGTTCATGGAATGCCCTGCCAGTAACAGTGGTGGACTCTCCCTCTTTATGGGCATTTAAGCGGGCATTGGATAGGTATATGGAGGATAGTGGGTTAGTATAGGTTAGGTGGGCTTGGATCGGCGCAACATCGAGGGCCAAAGGGCCTGTACTGCGCTGTATTCTTCTATGTTCTATGTACTGGACAACGAAAGGTACCCGGTCGGTTGCAGCAAGCGTCTGTCTCCTGAGGAGGTCATTATGGTTCCTTGCTGTGGCACGTCAGAACTGGTGGTCAATGAGTTGAGTATCGTACCCGTTCTTATGAGGGCATCCCTGAGTACTTCCAGGTGCCCGCCCACGTTCGTCCTCATCTGAACAGATCCGGTGTACGCGTAGGGCTTGTCCATAGGGGATGGCTGTTTTAATATGTTTTGGGTGGAAGCTGGAGAAGTGTAGCATTGTGAGGTTGTCTGTGGGTTTATGGTGGAGTGTGGTGCTGAGGTGTCCATCCTTGATGAAGACGCATGTGTTAAGAATGAGACAGATAGTTGGGACTAGTCCATGGTGAGTTTGAAGGTGGGATGAAATTTATTGATATCATTGTGTAGTTTTATCAGTGACTCCTCACCATGGGTCCAGAGGAAGAAAATGTCGTCAATGTACCTGGTGTATAATGTTGGTTGGAGGTCATGCGTAGAGAAGTCTTATTTGAACCTGTGCATGAAGGTGTTGGCATATAGGGGTGCAAATTTGGTCCCCATGGCTGTTCCATGTGTCTGGATGAAGAAGTGGTTGTCAAAGGTGAAGACGCTGTGATCAAGGATAAAGCAGCTGAGTTGTCGGACGGTGTGTGGAGATTGGCAGTTGTTGGTGTTGAGTACTGAGGCTGTTGCCATGATGCTGTCATTGTGGGGGATGCTGGTGTAGAGTGCTGAAACGTCGACTGCCACGAGGAATGTTCCTGGTTCAACTGGTCAGTGGGTGCTGAGTTTCTGTAAGAAATCCGTAGTGTCGTGACAGAAGCTGGGGATCCCCTTTACAATAGGTTTCAAGATGCCTTCAACATAGAACATAGAACAATACAGCACAGAACAGGCCCTTCGGCCCACGATGTTGTGCCAAACATTTGTCCTAGCTTAAGCACCCATCCATGTACCTATCCAATTGCCGCTTAAAGGTCACCAAAGATTCTGACTCTACCACTCCCACAGGCAGCGCATTCCATGCCCCCACCACTCTCTGGGTAAAGAACCCACCCCTGATATCTCCCCTATACCTTCCACCCTTCACCTTAAACTTATGTCCCCTTGTAACACTCTGTTGCACCCGGGGAAAAAGTTTCTGGCTGTCTACTCTATCTATTCCTCTGATCATCTTATAAACCTCTATCAAGTCACCCCTCATCCTTCGCCGTTCCAACGAGAAAAGGCCTAGCAGTCTCAACCTATCCTCGTACGATCTATTCTCCATTCCAGGCAACATCCTGGTAAATCTTCTCTGCACCCTCTCCAAAGCTTCCACATCTTTCCTAAAGTGAGGCGACCAGAACTGCACACAGTACTCCAAATGTGGCCTAACCAAGGTCCTGTACAGCTGTAACATCACTTCACGACTCTTGAATTCAATCCCTCTGCTAATGAATGCTAATACACCATAGGCCTTCTTACAAGCTCTATCCACCTGAGTGGCAACTTTCAAAGATCTATGAACATAGACCCCAAGATCCCTCTGTTCCTCCACCTCACTAAGAACCCTAGCGTTAACCCTGTATTCCGCATTCTTATTTGTCTTTCCAAAATGGACAACCTCACACTTGGCAGGGTTGAACTCCATCCTGAAGAAGGGCATGTGCCCGAAACGTCGAATCTTCTGTTCCCTAGATGCTGCCTGACCTGCTGTGCTGTTCCAGCAATAAAGTTTCAACTTTGAACTCCATCTGCCACTCCTCAGCCCAGCTCTGCATCATATCTAAGTGTCTTTGCAGCCGACAACAGCCCTCCTCACTATCCACAACTCCACCAATCTTCGTATCATCTGCAAATTTACTGACCCACCCTTCAACTCCCTCTTCCAAGTCATTAATAAAAATTACAAACAGCAGAGGACCCAGAACTGATCCCTGCGGAACTCCACTTGTAACTGGGCTCCAGGCTGAATATTTGCCATCTACCACCACTCTCTAACTTCGACCGGTTAGCCAGTTTTCTATCCAATTGGCCAAATTTCCCTCTATCCCATGCCTCCTGACTTTCCGCATAAGCCTACCATGGGGAACCTTATCAAATGCCTTACTAAAATCCATGTATACTACATCCACTGCTCTACCCTCATCCACATGCTTGGTCAACTCCTCAAAGAATTCAATAAGACTTGTAAGGCAAGACCTACCCTTCACAAATCCGTGCTGGCTGTCCCTAATCAAGCAGTGTCTTTCCAGATACTCATAAATCCTATCCCTCAGTACCCTTCCATTATTTTGCCTACCACCGAAGAAAGACTAACTGGCCTGTAATTCCCGGGGTTATCCCTATTCCCTTTTTGAACAGGGGCACAACATTCGCCACTCTCCAGAGCCAGAGAGTTTCTCACACAGGGTCCCACTGCCTGATACGATAGGACGTCCTGGTATATTGGCTTTGCGTATCTTTAGAAGGCAGTAGAAGTCTTCGAGGAGAAAGTGAGGACTGCAGATGCTGGAGATCAGAGCCGAAAATGTGTTGCTGGAAAAGCGCAGGTCAGGCAGCATCCAAGGAGCAGGAGAATAGACGTTTCGGGCATGAGCCCTTCTTCAGGAATGAGGAAAATGTGTCCAGCAGGCTAAGATAAAAGGTAGAAGTGTTGAGCCACGGGGTGGTTGGGTTGGTTGACTCCCCCTCAAATCCCTTCTCCCTTCAACTCCCCCTCTCACTCCACCAAAGACATGCAGGTCCTTGGACTCCTCCATCGCCAGACCATAGCAACATGACAGTTGGGGGAAGAACGCCTCATCTTCCGCCTAGGAACCCTCCAACCACAAGGGATGAACTTAGATTTCTCCAGTTTCCTCATTTCCCCTCCCCCCACCTTGTCTCAATCAAATCCCTCGAACTCAGCACCGCCTTCCTAACCTGCAATCTTCTTCCTGACCTCTCGGCCCCACTCCGGCTTATCACCCTCACCTTAACCTCCTTCCACCTATCGCATTTCCAACGCCCCTCCCCCAAGTCCCTCCTCCCTACCTTTTATCTTAGCCTGCTGGACACACTTTCCTCATTCCTGAAGAAGGGCTCATGCCCGAAACGTCGATTCTCCTGCTCCTTGGATGCTGCCTGACTTGCTGCACTTTTCCAGCAACACGTTTTAGGCAGTAGAAGTCATCTACACGAGATGTACGTGGGATGAGGGCACGTAGGGAACTCTGAAGGACTGGATTCAAAGTCCTGATCAATGTGCTGAGTTCACTGGTGTGTTCTTTGGTCGGATCAGCCAGTAGCTGCCTGTAGTGTTCCTGGTTGTTCAGTTGTCAGTACACTTCCTTGCAGTAATCTGTTCTATTCTGAATGACAATGGCTCCTCCTTTATCTGCTGGTTTGATGACAATGTTGTGATTGATTTTGAGAGCCTGGACGGTGTTGCATTGTGAATTGCGGTGCGTATTGGTCTTCCACCAATACCTACATCTTATGAAAAAATGCTTGCTATGAATGCCACTGACTTTCTATGCAAGTAGAAAACTCCGAACTGCAATTATTTCGTCAAATAGTACACACTGTAGAATGCTAACATAAAGATTGCTCAAGGAAGAAAGCACAAATTTATACAAAGGAGGACAAAATCAAAAGTGATAAAAACTTAGCTGGTGCAAATTAACATTTTTTTCATACAAACTGGAAATACTTTATCAGCCATTTCACGTGCAAACGTTTTTTCAGAGAAAGCTCCGATTGCTTTTTATTTTAAGGTTATCCTGCTCATTACTTAAAAATTCTCCATAAATTCCACCATATCATTTATTCAATATTTCACAATTGTTGCTTGAACAAGAGTGAATTAAAAATATTGTGTGAACAGAACCAAAACTAAAGTTTTCTTTTGTTGTTGAAACTTGGCGTTCTGATGAGAGGCGAAAGTGAGGACTGCAGATGCTGGAGATTAGAGTCGAAGGTGTGGTGCTGGAAAAGGACAGCAGGTCAGGCAGCAGTTGAGGAGCAGGAGAGTCAACATTTCAGGCAAAAGCCCTTCAACCAAATTTCCCAAATAAAACTAGTCCCCCACTTGCTTGCATTTGGCCCAATCCCTCTAAACCTTTCTTATTCATGTACAAAAAAAGTTAAGAAAATTATAGCATAAATTAACACTACAGCTTAAGTACTTATGCATAACACGTGCAACCTTGCTTAATTGGTGTTCCAGAAATATTTTCTTTGCGGCAAAACAGAAAGTGCTGTCTTTCCACATAGTGCTTTGAAGGCAACAGGGTTTGCAGAAATGTTGTACAACAGTATTTGTCCCCATACAGTAACCTCTTAAGCTTGGCCAACTGTCAGAAGCATTGAATCCTTGTAGGAAAGTTACTAAGCAAATTGTGTGTTTTGCCTCGTAGCAACCTGGGAGCAGGATACTTCTTTGATTTTGAATATTACAATGAGCTCGTTAGTGCGCTTGATGAAGCAAATCTAAGCCGATTTGCATCATTTTAAAAATGGTTTTAAAGCTGAAAAGTTAGAAGAAACAAGGTGTAGCAGTGTTAAGAAGTTGAAAATGATTCAAAATTCAAGGGACAATGAAAGCACACTCTCTTGCATAGATTTTAAACTTACTATTTGCTGGATTAGGAATTAGGCCAAAATGCAGTTTTTGGATTATCACAGTCTATATTTAAGCAACTTTGCCTAACTTGTCTTTCTGTTTCTGGTTTGGCCTATTGGACCATTTCCCTCGAGAGCTTCCAAAAAGGTTTGGATTGTAAAATCAGTAATGGATGAATCCAAAATTACAAAAGCAGGTTCTTACATCCTTGGTAATGTTAAGACAGGCACTTTAATTTGAACGCAAGTTCAACCAGAGTTAGCACTCCATATTTTATGGAGTTCTGAACAAATGGCAAAACATACATCTTGCAAGGTTTGTGTATAACCTGCCTCAGCTAGTGTAAAGGCTGCCAACTCTAGGTGGACATATTCCTGCAGTAACAGTCACATAATCCTTTTATCTCCAAGTTACCAGCATTAGTGGCCAGATAAAACCATTCTAATGGAACAATGTGAATTAGAAAGTGAATACAGTCCTCTTTTTCCCATTAACAGTGAAAAAATATTTGTTCCTGAATATGTAAAGAACATTGATCAAAGGAAGTCTACTAGTCTGAGTAGTACAGTTTAGCTGGCCTTCTTTGACTTTCTTAGATTCAGATACTTCTGGACATACATACAGTAATAGCTTTCCACTCAACCACATACATACAAGGGAACTTGCTCATCCAAACAGGGAGGTTCCCCTCAATACATGATTAAGGCTGCCATCTACTGTTGGAAGAGTCAGACTACAGCAATTGTCCCCAGAACTTGGGTTTCGTTTGAAATAAAAATGGTTTGGATAAAAGATTCATGTCTGAACTATTCAGCAGAAGACATCACCACAAGCAAGTTTAAATATGCATCGTTTCAAGTCAATTTTTTTTTAAATGATTCTTTCATGGGATGCCCGAGTCATGGCTACATCAGCATGTAATGCCCATTCTTAACAGCCCTTGGGAAAATGTTGGTGAGCAGTCTTCTGGCATGTTTGCAGTCAGCCAGCCTGCCTGGTGTTGGCGCACCCACAAAAGTTGTTAAGAAGGGGATTCCAGGATTTGATCCAGCACAGTAAGGGAACAATGATCTCATTCCAAGACCATTCCAAGTTCCCTTGGAATGGTGGTGCTCCCACGCATCTGCTGTACCTATCCTACTAGGTTGCAGAAGTCACAGGTATGGAAGGTGCTTTCGAGGGAGGCTGAGCGATTGCTGCAGAACACCTTGAAGACAGTACATATGTTACGTCACTATGCCAGGTGTAAAGAGTGTGACTGTTGAAGCTGGTACTGTTGGTTACTATTCAAGCAAGCTTTTTTGTCTGAGATGATGTTGAGTTTCTTGAATATTGTTAAAAATCACACAGCATCAGGTTATAGTCCAACAGGTTTATTAGGAAATACTAGTTTCTGGAGCACTGCACATCAATCCTACACCAGCACCTTCTCATCATGGCCTGCTTGAATGTCGGGTGCACTGCACCCACCGAGGCAAGTCAAAGGCATTTCATCACACTCCTGATTTATGCTTCGTAGATAGTGGACAGGGTTTTAGGAATCAGATGGTTAGTTATTCACTGCAGAATTCACAGTCCTCAGTCGGCTCTCAGAAACAGTATTTCTATTCCTATTCCAATAGGAGTTTTGGGTTAATGCTAAACCCCAAGATATTGACATGGAGTATTCAGCAACAGTATTGCCATTGATAGAGTCATACAGCTCGGAAACAGACCCTTGACAAATATAATCACAAACAAAACTGGTCAAACCTGCTCACTCCTTGCCCATACTGCTTCAAACTTTTCTTTATCATGTACTTTGAAATGTTTTTTAAATGTTGTAATTGTACCCACATTCTCCACTTCCACAGGAAGTTCATTGCACACATGAACCACCCACTAAAAAAAATATTTGCTAATGTCTTCTTTAAATCTCTCATCTTTCACCTGAAAAATGTTGAAATTGAAATCTCCCATCCTAGGGAAAAGAAACTACCATGAACTCTAGCAATGTCCCTCATTACTTTAAAAATTCCTATAAGATCGCCTCTCAGCCTCCTATGTTCCAGTGAGAAAAGTTCCAGCCTATCCAGCCTTTCTTTATAACTCAAACCTTCCACACCTGGGCAACATCCTGGTTAATCTCTTCTGAACCCTCTCCAGCTTAATATCCTTCCTACCACTGGGTGACCATAACTGGACAAAGTACTTCAGAAGAGGCCTCACCGATGTCCTGTACTCAAAAGGACTGAGCAATGAATGTAAGCTTGTTAAACACCTTTTTTTTTTAAACCACCCTGTCTATCAGGAGATAAAAACTTCAAAGAATTACATAACACATAGGAGCAGAAATTAGGCCATTCAGCCCATCAAGTCTGCTCCGCCATTCAATCATGACTGATAAGTTTCTCAACCCCATTCTTCAACTTTCTCCCCTTGATATTCAAGAACCTACCTCAGTCTTAAATATACTCAGTGACCTGGCCTCCACAGTCTCTGTGGCAATGAATTCCACAAATTCACCACTCTGGCTGAAGAAGTTTCTCCTTATCTCCGTTCTAAAAGGTCTTCCCTTTACTCTAAGGCTGTGCCCTCAGGTCCTAGTCTCTCCTACCAATGGAAACATCTTCCCAACATCTACTCTGTTCGGGCCATTCAATATTCTCTACGTTTCAATTAAGTTCCTCCTCATCCTCCTAAATTCCTTCAAATATAGACCCAGGGGCCCCAAACATTCCTCATATGCTAAGTTTTTCATTCCTGGGACCATTCTCGTGAATCCCCTCTGAACATGCTCCAAAGCCAGTATACAACCTTTCTGAGATATGGGGCACAAAACTGCGCACAATACTCCAAATGCGGTCTGACCAGAGCCTTATAGAGCTTCAAAAGTACATCCCTGGTTTCATATTCAAACCATCTCAAAATAAATGCCATCATTGCATTCGCGTTCCTAACTACTAACTCACCTTCAAGTTTACCTTGAGTGTGCCCTGGACTAAAACTCCCAAGTCTCTCTGCACTTCAGACTTTTGAGTTTTCTCCCCATTTAGAAAATAGTCTATGCTTCCATTCTTCCTACCAAGGTGCATGACTTTACACTTGCCCAATTTGTATTCCATCTGCCACTTCTTTGCCCATTCTCTCAACTTGTCCAAATCCCTCTGCAGCCTCCATGCCTCCTTAACACTTCCTGCCCCTCTACCATCTTTGTATTGTATGCAAATCTAGCCAGGATGCCCTCAGTTCCTTCATCTAGATTGTTAATGTATAAAATAAAATGTTGCAGTCCCAATACTGAGCCAAGCAGAACACCATTTGTCACTGGCTGCTATCCTGAGAAGGACCCTTTTATCCCCACTCTCTGCTTTCTGCCAGACAGCCAAGCTTCTATCCATGCTAGCACCTTGCCTCTAACATTATGGGCTTTTATCTTACTCAGCAGCCTCCTGTGCAGCACCTTGTCAAAGGCCTTCTTGAAGTACAGGTAGGTAACATCCATTGTGTCTCCTTGGTCTAAACCTGCTCAGTACTTTCTCAAAGGATTCTAGAAAACGTGTCAGGCATGACCTCCCCTTGATAAAACCATGCTGACTTTGCCCTATTTTACCATACACTTCCAAGTATTCAGAAATCTCACCCTTCACAATGGATTCCAGGATCTTAGCCATGACCAAGTTTAGGCTAATCAGTCTGTAATCTTTCATCTTTTTAAACAGGGTGTCACGTTAATGATTTCCAGTCCTCTGGGACCATTCCTGATTCTAGTGATTCCTAAAAGATTGCCAATAACGCCTCTGCTATATCTTCAGTTACCTCCCTTAGAACTCTGTGGTGTAGCCCATCTGGTCCTGGTGACTTATCCACCTTCAGGCCATTCAGTTTTATAGCACCTTCTTCTTGGTGATGGCCACCATATCCAGCTCTGACCCCTCACTCTTGAATTTTTGATATTGCTCACGTCTTCTGCCATAAAGACTAACGCAATGTAATTATTCAGTATCTCTCTAAAAAAACTCTTACATTCTTCCTTTATATTACTGGCTAGCTTACCCTCATGTGTAATCTTCTCCCTTGGACTATGTATCTGACTATTAATTGTATAAGCCCTATCCTGGCTTGTTACACCAAAATGCTGTTGAGGGGTGATGGTGGGATTCTTCTCGTTGGAGATGTTCACTCTCTGCACTTTATTGCTTTTCATTATGGCTTTAGCAAATGAAAAAACAACTTTGCATTTATAACATCACCAAACATAATTGCTGTATATACACATGTAAAAGAAAGATTCTCAGAGGCCAAATAATTAGCCAAAAGATCAAAGCTAACTGATACAGGAGTTATATTTGACCAGTTAAAACCCAACTGCCCAAAAACAGTCTTGCTACCTGTCTCCAGCAATAGATCAATTAATTGCAGAATTGCAAGCCTGGAGACTCTTCCTGCCAGCCTCGATTCTAAAAGTAGTGTATAAAGAATTTTTATAAGTGTTTTGGTTATTCAGTGCAAACATAAGGAGTTGAACCTTTGAATGAGGGGGTCTGCACTGGGTTGAGTTCGATTTCAGCAGTAAACAGGTGACAAATGGAAAGTGTTTAAATATTTTGGCTAGAGGCCAAGGGTTGACGTTTTACACAAGATTAATGTGTTGTCCTGTACTGTGCTTGTTATAATGCTCTTAACATAATTGGTCACAGCAGTTGTTCGTTCTCATTGGGTTATAAAACACTGTATTGGTATTTCTGGGGTCACACCTGAATTTTGGTCATTTGCACAAAGTACTGAAATTCATTTTAAATAGTCACGGGATGTGGCATTACTGACTAGGTCTATTCACTGTTTTCCATTGTATTGGACTATTCCTTAAATCTAGGAAATTTTACCAAATTTAAATCAATGTATCAACTATCTCACTAACCACTTCTGTTTTGACTCTTAAAAGCCCATCAGAACTCAGAAATTTGTTAGAATTGTGGGTTCACAATTTGCTCAGTTCCACTTCCCTAGTTATTACAATTCCTCACTCCCTTTTAATTCCTGATTATTTTTATTCATTCGTGGAACTTGAGCATCACTGGCTAGGCTAATATTCATTGCCCAACCTTGATTGCTTTCTACATAGGCTTTTTTCCTTCATCAACGAACTATGGTTACCTCGTTGCCAGTCAGTTCTTTATTCCAGTTTTTAAAAATGTAATTAAAATTTCACCATCCGCCATAGTGGGATTCACACCTGTGTCCCCAGAACATTGGCCAGAGGCTTAGGTTACTAGTCCATTCGCATTACCACTGCACCACTGCCACCTCTAAGTGACTTCACTCTAAGTTGTCACCCAAAGAATAAAAGTAAGTCTGAAGAATGCACATACTGATATAGACTCAGTATCATTAAAAATTCTACAGCAAAGACAAATGCTCATCTATGATGTCATAGCATAGTGCTTTAGAGGCGACCACCTACGCCAATACATTTTGAAAGCTTTTAATGTTGCTCAGTGCATCCGATTATCACATGCAATAAGATTTGATCAATCCACTGGTTCGCACGATGGTGACTCCAAATCACAAGGGATCCAAAAAGTGAACCCCAAAGAATGTGAATTCATCAGATTCCTGTATTCACCAACTTAATGGCAATACTTATTCTGCTACTGCATGCTTTAGATAACTTATAGTGAGGCTAACCTTCCTCTGTAGTGTACATCAATACTTGCAAACTAAAAAGCCATGCTTACAAACTTCTGATGTTTGAATTAGTAGAGAAAAGTTCTAGATTCCGCCACCCAAAAAAACCCAGAAAAGGCCAAACCTGCTAGTTAAAACTAAATTACGAGTAGAACTTTTACTGAAAGAATAGCATTGTGGGCTGTTAAATATCCAACTGGAATGGAAATAAAAGTTGGCCTTTAACCCCAAAAGTTTAGGGTAAAATGCTCCTCACAATCCCAAGGATCGAATGGGCTATGACACTGACAACCCAAGGCTTGAACAGACTTCTGATATTCCCAACTATGGGCAACATAAATAGCTGTTTTTATTTACTCATTCATGGGATGCACTCATCACTGGCACAGTCAACTACTGTTGCCAACACTTTGGTTTTTGAATTGAGTAGCCTATTATACCATTCCAGACGTTAGTTAAGGGTTGAGAGTCATAAATAAGCCATGCTGAGTGAAGATGGCAAACTTCCTCCCCTTTTTCCCTCAATAATTGATGACAATTGTCATGGTAGCCATTACAGGCACTATTTTTGTACTTCAGATTTATTAACTTTGAAATTAAGATTTATAATGTAATCCACTTCCAGCATGCTGTGAAACTGCAACCCTCAAGGGGTCTTATGGTGTGGTGGTAATGTTCCTACCTCTGAGCTACGCAAGCCTGGGTTCAAGTCCTACCTGCTCCAAACGTGTGTCATAGCATCTGTGAACACGTTAATAAAAAATACCGGCCCTCTGTTTCAATGGTCAATATGACCATTGATGGTCTCAGACCACGTAACATTCAATTCTGCCCAGCAATAGTAGGGTAGACTTATTATACAGTTACAATAGGTAACTCAAGACAGTTCAGGGATCACTGAAGACCGCTTGCAAGATTACACAATGTGAGTGAGAATGACACTAGAACATGAACAGACTAAGGCAGCAGCGCTACATTTTGCTGCATTGCTTAGAAAAGAAACTACAGATTCAATATAGAAGGATTCGGTGAAAGTCAAGAGTTGAGAAAGTGGGGTGGGAGGAAGGCAGGAGTGGGGGTGGGGGAGGAAGAGAAAGAGAAAGAGGGTCAGAACAAGTGACAGTGAGAGGACATGAGAAAGAGCGATAACAAGCAAGTGAGAGAGTGCTCTTGTGGGTTTGAGGGGAGGTGTTTCGAAGAAACCGGAGAGCATTAATACTTCTAGACAACCAAGTGCGCAGATGTTGAAAAGCTCACAAGCGACATTCGTTTGATAGAATTGACCGAGCTGAGGAAGATTGGAGCTTGGGGAGAAACTCAGGGTTGAACTAGTTCAACAGACTGACTGCCATTGATGAATGGAGCTTATACCAGCGTGTGTAAATGTTGTAGTACAGTTTGAGTTGTGGGAATCGTAGACCAAAGAAAAGGAGGATGATTAAGCAAAATGGGGGCAATCGCTGAGGCAGTCCAGAGCACCTTTTTGAATAGAATAGTAATTTGTCATTTTCACTTTTGCAAAAGATACAGTACAGCAAAAAGTGGTTAAGTCACCACACCACTACATCGATATCAGGAACAGAAGTTGTAAATGAGGGGAAAAAGACCAGATTCATTTTAGTTCAATTTATGGCTTTTAAGGAGTTTCAATGCCAGATTAATAAAAGTGATGTATGATAATCCATTGAGGTTTAATGAGATTTGATGACACTGTCATTAATACCTGGGTGCAGTTAGTGAGAAGTCCACGGGATGTGTGTTGAGACCATTAATTATTTGATGAGTGCTATGGAGTTTTCAATCAGTCAACTTGTATCTATCACAAATTTGATAAGTCTGTATTACTAATCTGAATTGTATTTTATTTTTAAATTTCATTCACAGGGTGGGTGTTGCTGGCTGGACCAGCATTTATTGCCTATCCCTAATTGCTCGGAGCGCAGTTAAGAGTCAGCCGCATTGATATGGGTCTGAAATCACATGTAGGTCAGACCAGGTAAAGATGACAGTTTCTTTCCCTAAAAGGACATTAGTGAACCAGTTAAAATTTTCCAACAATGATTTTATTGTCTTCATTAGACTCTTAATTCCAGATTTTTATTGAATTCTCCCATCTGCCCTGGTAGGATTTGAACCCGGGTCCCCAGAAATTTGCCTGGGTCTCTGGATTAATAGTACCAGCAATACCTACTGCAAGGTTTGTAGCTCAGGTTGAGGTTTAGGGTGTCGGTTTGCTCGCTGAGCTGTAGGTTTGATATCCAGTCGTTTCATTACCTGGCTAGGTAACATCATCAGTGGTGACCTCCAAGTGAAGGGAAGCGGTTGTCTCCTGCTTTCTATTTATATGTTTGTCCTGGATGGGGTTCCTGGGGTTTGTGGTGATGTGATTTCCTGTTCGTTTTCTGAGGGGTTGATAGATGGTATCTAGATCTGTGTGTTTGTTTCTGGTGTTGTGATTGGAGTGCCAGGCCTCTAGGAATTCTCTGGCATGTCTTTGCTTAGCCTGTCCCAGGATAGATGTGTTGTCCCAGCCCAACCATCAAACCAAAAATCTGGGTCCGCTACGTAGATGACACCTTTGTCATCACAAAACGAAACAAGATAGAAGCGACGTTTATCATCATCAACAACACCTCCACAGGCATAAAGTTCACCAAGGAGGAAGAAACCAACAACAAACTCGCATTCCTGCACGTCACAGTCAAAAGAACGCACAACGGAGAACTACCAACCTGCGTATACAGAAAACCGACAAACACTGACCAAATACTTAACTACACCAGCAACAATCCCAACACACACAAATGAAGCTGTATCAGAACAACGAGCCACTTCACACTGCAGCACAGACGAACTTCAGAAAGCAGAGGAGAACCACCTATACAACGTATTCAAGAAGAACGGATACTCAAAAAATACAGTCCACAGATTCCTCAAGAACAAACCATGACAAGCAGACCAAACACAGCCAGTAAAACCTAACCATCTTACCATACATCAAAGAAGTTTCAGGAATAACAGCCAGACTGCTACGACCCCTTGGAATCCTAGTAGCACACAAACGCACCAACACACTCAATCAAAAACTAACAAACTTAAAAGACCTAGTACAACCCATGGACAAAACCAACGTCGTCTACAAAATTCCATGCAAGGATGCCACAAACACTACGTAGGACAAACAGGAAGAAAGCTAGCCACCAGGGTACATGAACACCAGCGAGCAACAAAAAGACATGACCCTCTCTCCCTCGTAGCCCTACACACAGGAAAAAAAAACACCATTTCGACTGGGACAACACATCTATTCTGGGACAGGCTAAGCAAAGACATGCCAGAGAATTCCTAGAGGCCTGGCACTCCAACCACAATGCCATAAACAAACACATAGATCTAGATGCCATCTATCAACCCCTCAGAAAACAAACAGGAAATGACATCACCACAAACCCCAGGAACCCCATCCAGGACAAAGATATAAATGGAAAGCAGGAGACAACAGCTTCGCTTCACTTGGAGGTCGCCACTGATGATGTTACCTAGCCAGGTAATGAAATGTCTGAATATCAAGCCTACAGCTCAGTGAGCAAACCTACACCCTAAATAATACCTACTGATTATTAGGGTAGATTATTATGTGTCCAAAACCACTGAATCCCACGCAATTATTTTATTAGCCCGTCTTCTGGATCTCTCACTGTCGGCTTTTAAAAAAATATAAAAGTTGCTGCTCCTTCTCTCAGGGTATATGAGCTCTCAGAATAGTTGCAGCTAACTAATGTAAGTTTTCTGATGATTATTGTATGTCTGCAATTACTGAGGAAGCTTCAATCAATCAATCTCCTCAAATTAGGAGATTGAAGGGACTAAGGAGAATGAGAGATTTAAGGAAATTAGTATTAGCAAAAAGGCTGTGAAAACATCGAATTACTATAATAAAGAGGAGAAATAAATGAGATTGGTTTGATAGGCTTTCAGGATCTGATATTCTACGTGTGTCGGAAGAGGTGAGGATTTGATGGACTAAATGGTTTACTCCTAATCCGAAATTCAATGCAATATAAACTTGGCATTTGGATGAGGATTGTAACAAATTTCACCAGCTGCCATGCTGAGATTTGAACCCTTGCCTCCTGTGCTTTACCTCAGGCCTCTGGATTATGAGCTCAATGACACTACCACTATGCTACGCCCTCCTTGTAAAGGACCAATCATGATCAAAAAATGCAGGAAGGAGTCAGAACAGAGAAATACAAGGAATAGCAGAAAATGGTAGAAAGATGTGTTTGTTTTTCATTGAAAAAGAAAGAGAAAACATTACATGTGCAAGGGTTCAAAATACAAGAAATCAGTGCATTTATCCGGAGCAAACAAATTGGTTTTGGTGCATGTCCCGGGGGTAGATGTGTCATTGAATTATTTCTATCACCATCTGCACTGCACAACTGTTCACCTGGCACAATGCAGCTTAATGTTACTCCAACTAGCATCTTTCATAACAGATTCTCGCATTGCTAAACGTCCACTGAAGTTGAAAGGAACATTGAGAAACTGAGCTTGCTTGTAACAATATTTACTAGTTATCAGCCCAACAATTAATTTCTTCCTAGCAGGATTTTACTTTGATGCTTATAAAATTTAGACCGACTCTAGGTACTATCCTGAATAAGAGCTAAATAGAAAACTGCACAACTTGATACGTACTTCAATTTATATTAAATCAAGTCATTGACCCATCTAAAAGGATTTCTAAACAGTAACAATTGGATAGGATCTTAGCTACTTAAATACCAAACAATACAATCAGGACAATCCATAGACATTTTGTGCCTCAGCTCTTAAGAACATCCTAGCTACAAACAGAAAATTGAATTATTTATTTATATTACGACAAATAAAGCACTATGTCAATTGAACTCAGACTATTGCCCACCTCATCCACGCAGCTTCAATCATTGAAGCCAATAGAATTCACAAAACACACTGTGTAAAATAGTCCTTCATCATTTTGCTCCATCTTGTCAGATTAATAAGAATGCTCTCTCTCTCTCGCTCTCTCTCTCTCGTTGAAAGGATTAGTTTCAGGAATAGGAAACAGTTTATTTATAACCTGTGGTGTCTTAAATTCAATGCAAAAATAACCACAGCTACTACTATATAGTCAATTATCAATTTGAAAGTTTGAATCTATAAAATATTCTATCTCTATCAATCTTTTACTATTGAATCTGTCAGACAAGTCTATTTAAAGTTTCTAAAATTCAGGCATCCCATGCTGTGCTTGGTTGCAAAGATAGTGCTAAAATTCAAAATCAACAAGCCCTGAAGTCTGTAGCAGGGGTAATCTGTCCCTTGATTTTAAAAGTAGCCATTCAACATACAAACACAAGAAATAGTAGCAGGATGAGGCCATTTGTCCCCTCAAAATTATATTGCCAGTCAATAAGATTCTTGCTGATCTGATGTGACTTTAACTTCACTTTACTGCCTGCTCCTGATAATGCTCAACTCCAAATCAATAATCCAATTTAGAGACTTGCCCCATCCTTCACCAGGAGGGAATTCCAAATTTTAATGACATTTAAAAGAAATTCCTCATCTATCTTAATTGGGAGGCTCCTCCTTTGCAAACTGTCCCACTTCATTCTAAATTCATCCTGGAGAGGAAAAGTCCTCTTCCTATCAGATCCACTCAAAAAATCTGTTCAAAAAGATCACCTCTCATTGTTTCACACTCCCGAGTATAGGCCCAAAGTCTTTGCCAACAAAATCAGAAAATCAGGTCAGGCAGTATCAGTTGACAGAAGACAGAATTAATGTTCAGGTCCAGTGACCCTTTTTCAGGATTAATTATAGTTCATTACAAGAAACAAATGAATCTTCTTGAACTGTTTTTAATGCAAGCAGGTTCCTCCTTATGGTCACACTAAATCTGTGCACACTCCTCTCAGTGTGGTTACAATAATGCCCTGGAAGTAACACTTTAGCAAGACTTCCCTATTTTTATACTCTACCCTTTACAATAAAGGGCAAAATTCTGTTTGGCTTATTAAATTACTTGGAGAGATTTTCCTGCACATTCAAACACCTTATCTACTGCATCCATTGCTCTCGATGCGGTCTCCTCTACTTTGGGGAGAAAGGATGCCACATGCATAACATTTCAGAGGACATCTCTGGGATACATGCACTAAACAACCTCACCACTCTGTGGCCGAACACTTCAACTCCACCTGCCATTCTGCCAAGGATTTCCAAGTCCTGGGCCTCCTCCACCGCCAAATCCTAGCCACCCGACAACTGGAGGAAAAATGCCTCATCTTCCGCCTTGGGATCCTCCAATCACATGGAATTAATATCAACTTCACCAGTTTTCTCCCCTTCCCGCACCTTATCCCAGATCCAACCCTCCAACTCGGCAGTGCCTTCTTGAACTGTCTGACCTGAGCATCTTCCTACCCACCTACCACACTCAGCTCTGACCTATTACCATCATCCCCCACCTTCATCTACCTATTGCATTCCTAGCTACCTTCCCCCCAGCCCCACCCCCCCTCCCATTAATCTCTCAGCCCCATGCCTGCCCACTAACCTCCTCCCCCACCACCCCAAGATCTTCATTCACTGCACTGAAAATAAAATATAATTTCATTGCTAGAAGCAATTACTTAATAGTCTGCATCTTAACAGTCACGTCTCAGGTTCCAGTTTCTCCTATTTATGAGTCTATTCCCTTTTAATTAATTTACTACAGCTAGTCATCATTTTCTAAGTCTTAAAGTGAAAACAATTAAAATGCAAAGAGTACTCCTAAAAATCAGATTTTTGAAAATTTCACTTCATTTCTTTACAAAAAATTTGAATGAGTATGCCTTTCATCAAATAGCAGCAATCATTTCCTAGAAAATAAGCACACCCTACATGCAAGTTAAGAGCAGATGGAATTTTCTCGTGAACAAAGAAGGCTCGCTTACTAAAACATAATATGGGTTATTATTTCTACACTGGAGAGGTTCCAAACCACAAATGTACTGGTGTCCTTGAGCCAGTTCTGATTTACAACTAAAATCAGTTCCCTTAGCCCAGCAGAATTTTAAGTCTTTTTTTGTGGGTCTACAATTCTGCTGTCAAGATCAGGGGAATGGAGTTTACAGTGTAATTACTGGATGTTTAAGGACCATTGCCTGTCATTTGAAATAAGTGTCCGTATGAAAGTGCCTGCAGAAATAAAGTGCTGATACTTCAAGTTGGGGAAGGTTTGTAGAAAATTTTCAAACTCTACCATATTTTGAAGTCCTTGTAAAAAAAAACATTTGATCAGCTACAATCCAATCATAATCTTATATAGAAGGCCATTGCTAATATAACTTTGATCACAGAAGTCAGCACATTAACGCTTGGTAGTCAATAAAGGCTATGGTTTTTACACAGGATCAATGCATGCACATACACAGAAGTGCTTTAATTGTTAGATAAATGTTTTCAATATTTATTATTTTTGAAAAAAAGTGACATGGATTTTGAAAAGGTGACAAAATTCTCTGAAAATAATTTGGACATTAACCTAAGTGTATCAGTTTGTAGTCAAGTACCTAAGAAAACACCTGGAATGCTATTGGATAAAGAATCCATATCTTGAGAGCACATGAATGCTCCAACTATCCAACAAGAGGTTCATGCTAACAGACTCCGAAAGGTGTCATAAAATTTTGCCAAAATCCAAGGAACAGATACTGGAAGGAGGCATTAAAAAAATCTCTATTGAAACAGGGATTTACCTGGAAAGGATAGCATTGGAAATAAGCTGAACCTTTGTTTTATGGTTTTTTATTCATCCACTAGGTGTGGGTGTCAATGGAAAGGCCAGTGTTTATTGCCCAGAGAGCAGTTAAGAGTCAACCATACTGTGGGTCTGGAGTCACATGTAGGCCAGACCAGGTAAGAATGCCAGATTTCCTTTCCTAAAGGACATTAGAGGAGCATTTGGGTCTTTTCAATAATCAGGAACATGGTCAGCACTGCAGACCTAATTCCAAATTGTTATTGATTTCAAATTAAATCGTGACAGAATTTGACCTCAGAAACCAGAACATTACCTAGGTCTCTGATTAATAGCCTAGTAATAAAATCACTAGGCCACGGCCTCCTCTTTACTGTTAATGATCTTTTTTGCTGTCTTAGATATGTCGCTTATTTTCTTTTGTTCTTCGGTATTACCTGCAACCTCATGTGAGAATGTATCAATGACTAATCAACTTCAAACTTTAAATATCAGCTGAAATCTAACATCTTACACATTCAAACTTTTCTTTCTCATACATGATTGATACTATAATTTACTTTAAAATTCACTCATGGGATGTGGGCATCACTGGCTGGGCCAGCATTTATTACCCACTTTTAGTTTCTTTTGAGGAGGTGGTGGTGAGCTGCAGTCCACTGCTATAGGTCGACCCAAAATTCCCTTGGGGAGCAAACTGATCTATTTATATTTCTTTGATACCATTTATTCTATGTTTGAGTTTTCAGGCTTTGAGTTAGTAACTTATGCACTTTGTCTGAAGTTTAATTATTATGAACTGAAAGTATTTCAGTAGCCATGGTTTTTTTTAAAAAAACAATTTCAAGGCCTGGGTTTAAAGTGAATGGGATTTTGTGCATCACTAATGGACGACTTATGTGTATCTTTATTGTTTTATAATCCAGCAAGGTAAATAATGGGGTCTCAAGGCTTGTTGGAGCCTTTTTTTTTAAAAACGTTTAAGGGAAACACCCGTAGACTAAAATGGGAGACCTTTGGTTTCACTGCACAATACTCAAAGCGTAAGTCATATAAAGTCTTTGAGTCAGGATGGCTGAGTTGACCAGTGATCCTGAGATGGCAAGAATACAGTGAAATATTGCCTTAGAGAGAAGTCTAGAATTCGTAGACATTTTAATCCCAGACCAGAAATGTTTGAGTAAGAGGTTACTTACAACTGAGTACATTTAAGCTCAGAAGTATAAAAGCTATCTGCAGTTCCAGTCTAAAGGATGAAGTCAAAAGAGGCTTAAGTCTACAAAGGTCTTAGATACAGAGACTCCACTGTTTAAATATTGTACAAGTGATGCTTTTGAGGACAGTACCATGATGTGTTTTGGGGACTTTACAAAAGCTGTTCATTTTTTCAACTTATCTAGGAGTGCTCAGGTTTAATGAGATTATATGTTGACTGAGTGCTTGAAAACCTTTTAGATTGCAGAGATAGATGGTTAGTTTAATCTATTTTATGTAAATTTCTTTTTAATAAGCTTGTTTAATTATTAAAGCAAAATCTACAACATTGTGTACTTTACAGCAAGAGACCACTTGGTTAAAACCAAAACAATTCAAAATATCATCAATCAAGTCAGGTTTTAGTCAGGGACCTGACTTTTCAGTCATAAACGTCGACTGGGATCATAACAGAACCAAGAGACATGTGACTTAAAAGCAGTTTCAGGAATGTTATGCAAAAACAGACATCAACTTCTGGTATCTTTACACGTGTGGTAAAGTGCAGGTGGTTTTCCGGTTCCTCCACAAGCTGTATTACACTAATATTTCACTGGAAAACTCAGCATTGAAGATGTACATTGTGAAATTATGACACTTGTCCATTATTCACTTGTCCAAGATGTGGCTTGTCCACTTGTGTTTGGTGATGGCAACCTGCTTGAGGCGGTGAAAAGACAAAGCAGGACCTTTGAATGCAGATACAAGTGGGATGCAAAATGAGTAAAAGGGAAACCCAGTTATTACTGTGGGAGGGAAGGGATGGGGTGAGAACAGAAGTATGGCAGATCAATCGGACACTGACAGCCCAGTCAATCGCAAATGGGGGAGTCTTCAGTTGAGGACAAAGCAGATCATTTTGGAGGCACCCCAGTGGAACGTGGCACATTCAAAACTGATTCAATGAAACTGTGAAACTGGGAGAATGGAATGGAACAAAAACAAATTGCTGGAAAAGCTCAGCAGATCTGGCAGCATCTGTGGAGAGAAATCATAGTTAGTATTTCGGGTTGAGTGATCCTTCCTCAGAACGCGGATTTCTGATTTCTCTCCACAGAATGGAATAGCTGTCTTATGGAGGTGCTTGTAACTTGGGGCTATGTTTTCCTTCTTGATCCTTTTATGGTCAGTTACTTGGAAAGTGTGAAGGCAAAACAAAAGTGTGTCAGCTCAATTGCAGGCCCTACCACATTTAGCGATCACAGTGCTTATCTGCACAAGTCAAGAATAATCTCTGTACTAGAGCCATGAAGCCATCTCCAGAAAAAGTCATTGTTTCTCTTTCTCCCAACTCTCATTCTGAAAGTAATGATCAAAAGCAAGGTAAAAGCCAAGTCCATCTTTTTAAGTCATCTGTTGCAATGTAATGATTTGTTACCATTACACAATTATGAAAAAGAACATAACTCAAAGTTGAACATCAAAGTGAAGCTACTTCATTCTAGAAGAATATGTTTTCATGCTGCCATTAAACTGGTAAAAAGGCATAAGACTTGAACAATAAAATGGTCCCAAGTCACTTTATTGTTCAACTTAAACCCTACAAGCTGCATGTATGTACACTAATATCAGCATGGTCTGCTGCATTCTGTTTCACAGATTACAAGACAGGTGCTTTTAAAAAATTAACCTTCAGAAGAAGCAGTGCTTTGAAAGCTAGTGCCTCCAAATAAACCTGTTGGACTGTAATCTGGGGTTGAGAGATTTTTTAAACTTTGTCCACCCCAGTCCAACACTGGCACCACCAAATCACCACCTTGGGTTGAGCATCATTGTTGATACAGTATTTAATGCCCTTTCCTCCTTAAGGGCTAATGGTGATACTTTTTCTTCACTTCACTACAAATACAATTTCCAGCAGCCAATTTGCTATCTCCCATTTCACAGTATTGTAGAATCAAAATCTACTCCATTAGTAGAATTCTCTCCCATTTTATTTTGGTGTGAATAGGTGACTCATTTAAGTATGCAATCCCAATTCTTTAAAACAGCTACACCAAGGGGATGGAATAGCTGACTTGGGTACTTTCAGGTTGCTGTACAGCCAATTGCTCAGACAACATTGCCTATTACTGTGGGATTGCAGTCACAAGCGAACCAGATCAGGCACAAGTCCCAGGTTCCACTCCCTGAAGAAATGAATTAATTAGTCCGGTTTTACCAACAATCTTGCAGGTTGCATGGGCACTAATTTTAGATATTAGCCAAATTTATTACATTCGGCATCATGACTGGACTTCTCACTAAACTAGCAGTATAATTCTTTGAAATGCTCTGCATTTGCAGAATTTTGTTGTACCCAAAGAAATTAGGTCAGGCCTTCCCAAAGTTTAGTGGGGGAGGCTTGTGGATTTGGCAAACAAGTGAAGTGGTGAGATCCAAGACAGTAAGGTCTGCTGTGGCGTTCGTACAAAGCTACAACTGAGGAACTACAACAATTTTCAGGCCTCAAAATCAGGTCATTGGGAGAACAGGTTTGGGAATCACTGAAATGGTAAATACATTGAAGAGACACCTACATTCTCTTACTACTTCAGACAATACTTCAGGTCTGATCTTTTCATGCAGAAAAAGAGACAATTTCTACTCTGCAATTTGGTTTTGTCATGCCACTTTATCACTCCGTGCTGAGATATTAATTTATAGGCATCAGTTGCCTTCTGGTCTTGCCTATTAATTAACTAAATGTACTGAGCTACAAGGGGACCGGCTGCATTCATTTTAAACTGGGATATCTTTTTTGGATATGTAGTCATTATTCAATGAATCTATTAATTTTAAAGTTTTTTTGATCTTTTGGGGTAGCAGTTTTACACAAAACCAAAGCATCCAACAAAAATAAAATAGTCTCTATTCTTCATGACCTGTCAGCAGCCTTTGACATGTTTGGACCTATTGTCTTTCTGCACCACCTAACCACTACCATCCAGTTAGACTGAACTGTATTCACCAGTTCCAATCTTATCTATCTAATCATAACCATTGACAAAGGGGCTGCGCTCCAAACTTATGTGATTTCAAATCAACCTGTTGGACTATAATCTGCTGTTGAGACTTCTGACAAAAATCGCTTGCAAAGACTTCTTTTCTTGTTTCACAGGTACCTCTAGTGTCTCCTCATGGGTTTATCCTTAGCTCCCAAATTCTCATCAGCACACTGCCCCTTGGTAATATCATCCAAAAAAAAACACATCTATGTCAGTGTCCATAAGATCTACGTCAATATTACTTCTCTTAATTCCTTCCCTTATGCTTAACTTTCAAACCACTCACTGATAACCTGTACGAGACAAAAGTTTTGTCAAGACCAAAGCCATTTATTTTGTTCTCTGCCTCAAACTGCACTCCATAGCTACCAACTCCACAGTATGGAAACTGCCTGAGGTTAAATAGATTGACTGCAACCTCGGTGTCACACTTGAGCTTCTAAATACACATTTATATTCAAACACTTAACATCATACAACTCCGTTCTGCTGCAGTTTATCTCCTGAATCCCTCACCTATGGCGAGTAGTGATGGACAATAAAATACTGGCCAACCAGCAATGTCCACGTCCCATGAGTGAATAAAAAAATGCCTTTGCTGCCTGAAGAGTTGACCATTTTAATGCATTTTCATGCTAACAACTTTCAATCTCAGAAATGGCAAAAATGGCCAGCAATGTGTCTGTTTACTCCCAAGAAATGAGATACAAACATGGCAGTGGATTAAAATGTACAAAACATTGCATAGGTAAACAGCTTTGAGAAAGGCAGGCACGTGAACAGCAAGATTTTACTATGTTCAAACTCATGCCCTTACCAGCATCAAGGCCCATTCACCTATCGCCCAGTGCTTGCTAATCTGCATTGGGTGCTGCATAACTGGGAGCGAATTTTAAAATTTTCAACCTTGTTTTAAGATTGCCCAAAAGTCAAATCCTTCCAATCTCAAATCTCCTCCACAGAGCCCTCATATCTGTACTCTTGATCTTTCCAATTGTAACTTCTCCAACTTTGGTGACAAGTATTTCAATTACCTAGGCCCAAAGCTCTGCATTTGTCTTTCATTCTCTTTCTTTCTTTATGGTACCCTGTGATAACCCGTACAAGGCCCATAGGGAATCACCAATCTCCCTGTGAGGCACATTGAGTATGAGTTTTCTTGGCAACAGGCAATGGCAAGTCCAGCTAGATGCACCACCGGAGACCTTTATAAAGCACACTCAAGGATGGGTCAACAGAACTGTCTGTCCCAGGACTAACCTATGTATGCCATGAGTAATGGCTCTATTTTGGTGTTCTACAATGGGCAACATGCTTTCTGAGTTATTACATACTCCTTCTAAACTTTCTTTGCGCAAGCTTTTGGTCATTTACACTGAACCATGTAAGGTGGCAAGTTATGATTTAGAATCTTTTGGGAGGTTTTATCACATTAAAGGTTTAATATAAATACAAGTTTTGGTTGATTTACACAAGCATATCACAGCATTCTGAACTGCATTGCATTGAAGCTTCAATTCAGATGAACACAAGTGATGTTATGCAAAGTGCATGAATATGGAAAATCCGCAGGGTTCAAACAAAATTGAGTCCAAGTCAATGGCTCACCCAATGAATCATCAAGTCAATCATATACTCGAATTCATTGCGATCGGTCTTTGAGAAAACAGTATAGTCTAATAAAATTAAACAGTAGCTATTTCAAATTAACATCTAAAACTTGCAGATTAACAAAGCTCTTTTGAAAACAGAGGCATGCTTTCGCTAGAAAATGGTCCAACCCAAAGAGTGAAGCTTTGTAGGTACACACCTCGTGCCACAAAGCCACAACATACACAGTGACTGCGTCAATTCAGCAACAGGAAATAAATTGCTAAAAGGCAGATGTTTGTGTTCAACAGAAAATTATTCAGCAGCTCCTGAGCTTTGATTACAGTTATTTAAATTCAAAATTATTCCACACTCCTAGTTGAATGACAATATTACATTATAGAAGCAGGTCATTTCCATCCATCTGTACTGCTGTTTCTCACAAATTAATCTAATTCTATTTTCAAACTGCTCCCCATGCTCTTCGTGTTTTTTTTAAAGCGACTAACAATTTTCAAACGAATTTGTGGAACTCCGATTCAACACAGATTTCCCACATATCACTTTAGTCAATTGAATCAATTTACTAACTGTCCTAAATTTGTTCATTTCCTTATTATTGCTTGGGTCAATTAAAATAATCTCACCACTTCTTCATCCTGTGGACTGGTATTTGATGCCGCTAAACCTGCTCAGCTCCAAAAAAACAAGTCCCTCTGATCTCTGTCTTCATAAATGTCATCCTTCACAAGAACAGAAGGAGTATGAGAAGTAGACCAATATAGTTGGTCAAGCCTCTCCACTATTGAATATGAATACAACTGACTGGGGCTTCAACTCCCCTTTCCTCACCACTCCCCAAATTCAGAGTCAGAGAAACCCGAACATCTGTTTCCAGGCTTTAAATGTATGCAACGATGGAGCATCCACAGCCCTCTGGGCACAGAAGTCCAAACATTACTTATACAGCACAGAAACAGACCTTTCAGTCCAACTCATCCTGCTGAGCAGATATCTTAAATTAATCTTGTCCCATTTGGCCCATATGCCTCTAAACCCTTCCAGATGCCTTTTAAATGCTGTAATTGTACCAGCCTCCACCACCTCCTCTGGCAGCACATTCTGTACATGCACCACCTTCCATGTGAGACAGTTGTCCCTTAGGTCCCTTTCACTTTAAACCCATGCCCTCTAGCTGTGGTTCCCCCCTACTCTTGGGGAAAAGACCTTGGCGATTAACCCTATCCATGCACCTCATAATTTTATAAAACTCCATAATGTTGCCTCTCTCCCCTCACCCAAACTCTGATGCTCCAGGGAAAAAAGTCCCAGCCTTTTCAGCCTCTCCCTACAGCTCAAATCCTACAATCATTAGAAATAGGAGCTGCAGGCAGTGGTTCAATGAGATCCTGGCTGACCTGCCACTGTAATGCCATTCGCCTGCACTATTCCTATGTTTCTTGAATGTCTTTAAAAGGTAGAAATCTATCTATTCAGTCTTGAACATTCTCAATGAAGCTACAAAAGATTTCCGGGACAGAAAATTTCCAAGGTTCAGCATTTTCTAAGTGAAGAAATTCTTTATCTCAGTACTAAATGCCCTTTATTCAGAGATTGCACAACCTGGCTCCAGACCCTTTCAGACACAAGAAAGGGCCTTCCTGCTTCCACCCTGTTGAGACCTATAACAATTTTGTATGTTTGAATAGATCATAAATCATATTTCATTCTGAGCCTTAAAGAATATACACCATGTAAATTTGCACTTTGCTCATAGAAGGATTTGGAGATGCCGGTGTTGGACTGGGTTGGACAAAGTTAAAAATCACAACGCCAGGGTATAGTCCAACAGGTTTATTTGGAAGCACTAGCTTTCGAGGCGTTCCTCCATCAGGTGATCGTGGAGAATAAGATCGTAAGCCCGCCTTCAGGACAATACCATACAATCTTGTCATGGTAGATGCTGCAAGACGTGTCAGAATGTCAATATGGATACCACCATTACGCATGGGGACACCTCCCATCATTTACGTGGCAGGTACTCATGCGACTCAGCCAATATTGTCTATCGCATACACTGCAGGCAAGGATGCCCTGAGGCATGGTACATTGGCGAGATCAAACAGAGGCTACAGCAACAGATGAATGGGCACCGCAGATCAATCAACAGACAGAAGTGTTCCCTCCCAGTCGGAGGGCACTTCAGTGGTCTGGGACACTCTACCTCGGACCTTTGGGTGACCGCCCTCCAAGGCAGACTTCAGGACAGGCTACAATAAAAAGTGGCCAAGCAGAGGCTGATAGCCAAGTTTGGTACCTACAGGGATGGCCTCAACCGGGATCTTGGGCTCATGTCACACTACAGGTGACCCCCATTGCACTGTACATACACACACGGACACATCCCCCACCACATACACTCACATACAGACACTCAAACTCTCTCTCCCCTCTCCCCTCCCCCCCCCACCCACCCCCCATACACAAAAGTTTGTGGGGTGAATTTGTACTTGCAGAATTACATTTTACTTTGCTCAAAAACTGCATAAATCCATGTAAGATTCTGTAAATCCATTTTTTTAGAATCAGTCTGACCATTGTGGCACAGACAGCCTCACAGGGAGTTAACACCTTCAATACCTTATCTGGGCTGACATGACACCAATTGTTAAAGTGCAGTTGAGGATGTAACTTTTTGAAAATGTTTTGTGATTTACATATGAGAGAACTAAAACCAACATGGTCATTCTAAAAGATGAAAGAATTAACAAACAATCGGGGTCTTTTTCAATATATAATTTCAGTTACATCACACTGTAAACTTTTGCTATAAATTCTGTGTCTTACAATCTTATTCTCAATTTCGAGATGCCGGTGTTGGACTGGGGTGTACAAAGTTAAAAATATTATTCTCCACAATCACCTGATGAAGGAGCATTGCTCCAAAAGCTAGTGCTTCCAAATAAACCTTTTGGACTATAAACCTGGTGTTGTGCAATTTTTAACCTCACAAAAGGAGCCCTCTTCCACAGGAATTAGTTTGATGAATCTTCAGCATACACTCCCTATGGCAGGTATATCTTTCCATAGGAAAGAAGACTAAGAGTTACCACTCTGAGTTAAGTAGTGTTACGACATAGGATAGCATACTAAACCAAATCAATGTTATCAATAAATTCACAACAGTGAAATTAAATTATTCAATGACCCTTAAAATCTGTCCAATTGTTCCTAACCAGACGACAAAAAACTTGATGTCCAAGATGTTATAAGTCATATACAAAAACGTAACAACTTATTGTTAATACTAGTAGCTTTAGAATGATAAAGCTAAACCACAAGGTAATTGAATGAATCTTCTTTAAAAGAGAAAGAATAACTTGCCAATTCAATTAAACTAGTTTCAAACAGGGGATTCCTGAAGAAGGGCTCATGCCCGAAATGTCGATTCTCCTGCTCCTTGGATGTTGCCTGACCTGCTGCGCTTTTCCAGCAATACATTTTCAGCTGATCTCCAGCATCTGCAGTCCTCACTTTCTCCTTAAACAGGGGATACCAAGCCCTTCATGCAATCCTTGGATAATGCGTTATTCATAGGCTGTATTTCCAATTCTGAAGTCACTGTTTCAGTCGACTTCTTGAATTATTCACTTATTTCTTACAGGCAGTGATTCTTTTCTCAGAACATTCAACAATTCTTTAACTGGACAGAGAACAAAGAGCAAAAAACAAAAGTAGCCTGTCCTGAAGTTTCGAAAAATCACACTTCACCCGCCAAACCAAATTAAGACAGGTTTACTTCCATTTTTCATTTAAAAAAAAATTCTCTATGCTTGGCAAGTTAGCATCAGTTCTACCTCAATTAACTGACTCAACATTCAACCAAATGACAGCCCTGAGCATGGCAACACACCTGTGCCAAAAATTGTTCAGTGTCCTTTATATCAGTAATTAACTTATATTAATTAGATATACCACTTCAACCCATTGTGGCACTTCCAAGAACTCAACACACAAACTGGCAAAGAACTTCAACAAAAATTAAAATATCTTATCAGCGGATGCAAACACTCCACATAATCATCACAGGAATTCCCAGACAACATCAATGATATAAACATAGACAAGGACGAAGCAACGGTCTCATTTGATGGCACTGTTCACTTCAATTGACAAAACTCTAGCCAGAGAGACAATAGCCAACCTCCTGGACAGGCAGAACAGACAACATGATGGGGAACCGATCAACAAAGACTGCATACTCAAACCTACTAGACCTGTACTTGATGACACACTTCATATTTAACAACCAAATATATAAACAGATCAATGGGATACCTATGGGCTCACTCATCTCTGGGCTCATAACAGAAGCAGTGACGCAAAGTCTGGAATAAACTGCCCTCTTACAAATCCAACCCAAACTCTAGATGATACTTTTGTAATTATTCAGAGAACAGAAATCAACACACACTGGATCATCAACTACCGTGCTCATAGGGATCAGACTTACGAGGAGGAAACCAATCAACTCCCATTCCTGGATGTGATGGTAGAAAGAATACAGAACAGTGAATGCACCACGAAAGTATACAGGAAAGCCACACACACTGACCAGATCCTGAACTACAACAGCAACCACCCAAACAGGTGCATCAGGACCCTGTTCAAAAGGGCTACAACAAACTAAAGCACTCCCGACCTGCGAAAAGAAGAACACTTCTATAGAGTCTTCACCAAGAACTGATATCCCACAGCTTCATTTGCAAATGCCTAACAGATAAACAATGCGACGAGGACATGCCATGACCCAACACACTAACCACTCTACCTTATATAAAAATCATCTCAGAACTAACAGCCAGACTTCATCAACCACTAGGATTCATGACAGCCTATAAACTGACAGCCACGCTCAGACAACTCACCAGGACAAAAGACCCAATACAAGACAAACATAATTCATAAAGTTCCATGCAAAGACTGCATGAAACACTACATTGGACAAAACAGGCAGACAACTAGCAAACACATCCACGAACACCAACTAGCCACTAAACGCCACAACCAGCTGTCCCTAGTAGCCATAAACACAGATGACAAGGACCACAAATTTGACTGGGACAACACAACGATCATAGGACAGGCTGAACAGAGGACAGCCAGAAAATTTCTAGAGGCATGGCACTCATCCATGGACTCCATCAACAAGCACATTGACCTGGATCCAATATACCGGCCACAAGAAGAAAAACCGGAACCAGCAACCGGAAGCAGCAGAAACGGAACCAAATAAATTCCAGAAGAGACAGTACAGCAGCGCTTCACAGGAGGCTCCAAAGCAATAATGATGTCACCAAGACAGGGGACGAAACATCAGCAAATCAACTTCCCAGCTCAGCAAAGCTACCCATAACCACAGCAACTGAGCTACAAATCTTTATGCAAACCTTATGTTATATTATCTTCCAGGCTGTTCACCAACAGTAAATATCTGCATCTATTCTCACTTTGAACAGCATTTTTTGAAAAAGTTAACTAACCCTATTATCAACTCTCAATTCCACCAAAAAAACCTAAATAGTGAGGGTGTCTACAAGTATAAGAGTTAAGTACTGTCAGCCCAAATTGATTACTCCTTTATCCTGAGACTGTGCTCCAGTGTTTTAAATTCCTCATACAGATTAAACCCTCTCCCAGAAACTACCTTATGTAGCCCCTTCAGAATCCTGCACGCTCCAATAAGATTGCTTTGCATTTACATCAACAAAGAGAATATAGATCCATTTTACTCAGCTCTTATCATAGGCTAACTCACTCATGCCAGGGACCAATTTAGTGAAACTTCACTGTACCACTTCCACATGGTCTCACCAAATTCCTTTGGGCAATAATTGCTACAATCATAGCAAGACACACTTATTCCTGTGCTCCAACCTTGCAACAAGAGCCCACAGCTAGTTGCCTGCACTAACTTTCTGTATTGCTTGCAGGAACACATCCAAGGCTTTATGAAATTTACAAATGCCACAAAATTTGAAATACTCCTGCTTTTGCATTCTTATGAATGAAATGAATAACCTCTCACTTTTCCACATTATACTCAGTCTGCCATCTTGTTCCCAACTCACTCACTTGGTCCATATCTCCTAGCAATCTATGTCCTCCCAGAGTTTACTTTTCACCTCACTTTGCATCAATAACAAAATTGGGATACATGACTCCCTGGCACTTCAATTAAGTCACCAATGATGATTGCAAATAACTGAGGTCCCAGCACCCACCTTTGCAGCACTCTATATTCATTGCTTACAACTTGAAATAGTTTCATTTACAGCCACAATAGCTCCTGTTCATTAACCAATCCTCTTTTCATCCAGAGTACTCTAACTCTGCAAGGTCTTATCTTGCCTACTAATAATTGCTGTACCATCTAATCAATGCATATTACATCTATTAGATTCCCTCTAATGTGAATATATTAACTTGGAACAAAGTAGAACTTTTCACATCTCAAAACTTCTCTGCATTTGATAAGATCGTGGCTGATCAGACTGTGGCCTCAGTTCTACTTTCTGATCTACTCTCATTGCACTTTAACAATCAAGAATCTAATAGTTTTAAAAAGATTCAATGATCCTGCCTGCAATGCTCTCTAGAAAAGAAAATTCCACCGACCAACAACCCTCTGAAAAGAAAGATTCTCCTCCTTTTTATACTGTGGAGAGACTAGAGTTAGGTGACAATGAGAGTAAACATTCATTCAGCATTCACCCGATGAATTATTTTCAGGATTTTACATGGTTAAACCCCCAAAATTGCTAATAAGTTTGAAAAAAGCACTTCCAGTAAGTAAACTTATGCTGACTTAGACAAGTACAATATGATTTGAATAAATGCATCAATATTTACTTAATTATGTATTCCAGAATTTTCCCAATGACTAATGTTAGGCTAACTGGGCTATAGTTGCATGGTTTCTCTCTCCTTTCTCTTACATTTATTAGCTTTCAATCCAATAGAATTGTTACTGAATCTAAGAATGTTTTAAAAATCATAGCGAGTGCACCCACCAATTCTACAACTCTTTTTTCGAACCTTAAAAGTGTAGTCCTGTAGGTGCTAGGAACTTGTCAATTTTAGTTCATGTTTCTTAGATACTATTTTTATTACCTTTATTTCCTTATTTTTGTAGCATCTATTCCTGGTATTCTACTGTGAAGACAGACAAAATGTTGCCTCTGCTATTTCCTCATTCCCCAAAGTAACCTTTCCTGTAGGTTTCAAAATTACCAACATTTACTTTAGTTACTCTCCATTGTAAATATTTACAATGTTTTTATATTTATGGCTTATTTACTTTCATATTCCATTTTTCTCCTTCTTTAAATCCAACATTTTGATGGTTTCTCTAACATTAAACATTGGACTTGCTACTGTTACTTACAAACTGACAATCTTTTAATATTAACCTTAAACGTTCTAATCTCATCACTGATGTATCTAATGAGACTTTTTCAATAGAATGTATTTTTGTTAAATATTTTGAATTGTTTATTTAAATGTTTCCCCCTTTTCATTTAGCATCTTATCTTGTAGTCCATTTACCGAACCAATATTTGCCCATACATTTTAGGGGATCCTTGCCAATTTGACTCAAACTGCATGAAGATTAAAGTACAGGTACCACAAACTCAAACTTCAGGCTTTCTGGCTTCAACACAGTCCAAGTATATACCTATTGTTAGGCGGCCTATCACTACCTACACTAGCAGTGCCTAACTCGTGACATTCCTAATTTCCACCTAATTCTTTCTACTTCGTTATCTTCTGAGGCTAGACCCTTTCTCATTAATGTCCTTATGCCATCCTTTACTATTACAGCATCCTTTTCCACTGTGCCCATCTTTTAAAAATATTGCTTACCCTGGAATATCTATTTGCCAATTTCATTTTGCAACCATGCCTCTGTAATGGTAATTACATTTCAGCAATTTGTCTCTATTTGTGCTACTTGTCCATCTTTCAAGCATTCTAAAATTAAAAACCTTGAATTTATTTTACCAATTCCTCCATTGACCTTATTTGTTAATGTAAAATTAATATTAAACTCGGTCATCCCACTCTGCTCACCTTCACCCAGATTGCTATACTGTTAAGGTGCCTTGACTTCTCTCATTGAATTTCTAAATTCTCATTCACTGAACTCTCCTCATCCTCTATTAAAGTCTTGCCCACAACCCAAGTTATACGTTCAGCCAGGACACTGGCCCCAGCCAATTTAAATGAAGCTCAGCTCAACAGAACAGCTGGCCCTTCCCAGAATCCTGATGGGAGTGCCCTATGATTCAAAACTCCACTTCCACCCCACTCTTTTTCCATATGTTCAATTCCCTATCCTTGCTCGACCAGATACCAACTGGTACATGGCTAACAATCCAAAGACAAATATCTGTAAAGTTCTGAAATTTAATTCCGATCTCAACTCAAACTGCCTCAAAAAATAATTCCGAGTTCTATTTGTTGTTGCTTTCTACATGGCCCGTGAGAATAGGAACCACCTCCTCCAACCACAAGGAAACATCCTTCACCTCAGCACTGAGCAAGGAACACACTATCCCCTGACTAGACTGCCTATCATCATTACTACACTCCTCTTCACTCCCACCACTTAAAGATCAGCCTGTATCATGATGCCGTGATCAGTTTGGTATGCCATCCTGAAGACCTCTTTCTGATCCATCATCACAAGATCCTGGTATCTGCTGGACAAAATCAAAGACTAAAGCTCCTTCATCGATACTTGCTGTTTCCCCATGCTTATCTACTCTCAGCTCCTGCCCCTTCCATTGACAAACTCAAATTCTATCCAGTCTAAAGGGGATGCGTATTAATCTCCAGCAACACACTAAACTTATATTAGCTTTGCCACTGCTTTCAGATCATTTGTGTCAAAGAGTTGTCTAGATATGCATAGAATGCCCCAACTGCAATTCAACTATAAATCTATTGTTGATAATTGTCATGGCTTTATCTACTTGTACTACTATCTTTAACGAATAGCTCAATTTCTGTACTCAATTTAAAATCTTATCATTCAAGGTGTATTTCCATCCTGTATTTTTTATTCCAAAATTATATTACACATCCTTTTCTACATTAACCAACACATAATTCTCTTTTTCAGGTCTTTCACACCCTTCATTGAATTTCCTAAAGCCACAACGTCATCATCTGCAATTTATTTTAAACTTCTGAATTCTCAGATAATTTATAGATTTAGTAAGAAATCCTCAACATGGCACTTGTTGGGGGCAATCAGTACACTTTCCATGCCAAATAACTTACCTTTTTTAAACTTCTGGTTCAATTCTGCCCTCCCATCTATGGCCATGTTACAGATAATTTCACGTTGACTAGTTAACAACTTACTGGATGCTTTTTTTTTTAAACATGTACATAGAACCTCCCCTTCCATCGAAATGTAAGTAGCAAAGTGAGAATGATACCAACTAACTCATTTTTAAGCACTTATTAATGATCTTCATTTTTACAAATTCCATCAATTTTGTCATAAACTGAAGTCAAACTAGTTTATAGCTAATGGTTTTTATTTTATTCATTTGAGAGATATGGGCATTTCTGGCTGACCAGTATTTATTGTCCACTCCTCATTGACCTTGAGAAGATGGTAGCGAGCTGCCTTCTTGAACCACTGCAGTCCTTGTGCTGTAGGTTGATGCATAATGCCTTTTGTCACAAAGCTAGTCATTTTTTTTCCTAAAAGCTGTTCCTCAGCTCAAGGAGTTCTCTGTCCTTGATTATTTTCAGAGGTGCAATAAACCGGACCAGGCTCCGATCAGCCTGGTTTGGTGCAGAGATGAAAAGGATTTTGAGAGGTAGAATTTAAATTAATTAGTGAATCTGGAACATAAAGTTAGCCTTTGTAATGGTAACCACACAAAAGTATTACTGACAGTTGTAAAAGTCTGCCTGGCTCACTAATATTCTTTAGGGAAGGAAACCTGCCATTTTTACCTATTCTGGTCTATTTATGATCCCAGATACCCAGCAATGTGGCTAAGTCTTGTCTACACTCTGAAGTGGCCACTCAACTCAAAGCAAATAGGGATGCACACCAAATAAAAATCAAAAGAACTGTGGATGCTTTACATCAGAAACATAGAGAAATTGCTGAAAAAGCTCAGCAGGTCTGGCAGAAATCAGAGTTAATGTTTCTGATCCAGTGACCCCTCCTCAGAAAACGGTACATGGCTAATCACTTACTCACAAAATATTTCAGGAAAATTGGGTTAAGATTGATAATAGGAAAATACATAACGTACAGCATGCCTGACTAGTTTTAAAAACTTTGGTCTTCAAGATGGAAACTACTATAAGCTTCATTATATAAACCATTAAAATGTTCAAAGCTAACATAAAGTTTTCAAAGCTCTGAATAGACATGCCCATGTAATATTAATATAGAAAAACTCAAGGCCTGTCAAAACAGATGTTAGAAAAATGAATTGATAAAGAAGGAACTGTGTCACCCTTTCAAAGAGGAAAGCAGAGAACCCAGTTGCATTTCAATTCAGTTGAGAGTTTCAAATTTTTTGAGTGGATTTGTAAACAAGCAAATTCTAACAACTTCATATCCAAAGTTTGAGAAAATCAGTTGGTGCTCCATCTGTTAAACTGCTTGCATGAATGGACGCTAAATTGTAAAATCAGATTTCAGTGTCATTTTCCACCTTCAATTTTCAAAAACAGTTTATCTTCATAACTTCTTTAGAGAGCAGTCTTTATCACATTGAACTGAATGATCCAAGTTGACTTGACTTTTGCTTTGACAGAAAAAAAGCGTAAAATATTTTGATGATCCAACGACAGTCCTACATGTCAAGCTATTCAGCGCAAGTTTTTTTAAATTCTCCAATTTTGTAAAGCTCCAAATAAATGAATTTCCACCCCAAAATCAAAATATCGTTTCAGTAGATGCAGGATTCAGGACAATGCCCCACTTTTGCACCTGCTGAAAAGAGGTTGCCTATCACACTTCCTCAAGCAGAACAGCCAGCTCTGAAAATGCTACAATAACCACTCTACTACCAGAGCAAGACGGGAGACTGCAGTGCTGCAGTCTCCCAAGTGCTGTTATTTCCAGGGTTACACATCATGCATTAAGTTTTTAAAAGCTTTAGAAAAACTTTAAGTCAACAATATTAAAGGAGTATTCCATACTTAAAGGGTGAATACATTTTGCTGCTGCGTAAAACATGATTGTTCACTAAATCACCTTTTACTGCAGCAAAACAAAAAAATGTTAGTCTGATTAGTTGGGGGTTAAATATCAGTTACCAGTAATAAACAATTGATAAATTGCTGGCTTGCAGAAGTTAAAACCTTACCTTCATTGGGGATATATGTGACTGAGAAACAAATCCATGTATATTCTCAATCTGAGATAGGTTCTTCTCTGACACATGTACAAGCTCAGGGCCTTTCACATCATTGCTAATCTGCGGAGAACTGTGTTCTTGTTGAGATGCATCGTCATCTTGATAACGATATTTCTGTAAAAATGGAAGAAAAACAGGATACTAACAAATAATGCAATTTCAAAAAATGCCAAATCAATTTCAAAATTAAACAAATTTCTAAATATGTGAAGACACCTTCTCAATTTTAAATAACTCCTATTCAAGGATTTTCATTGATACAACCAAGCTATCCACTTAAATTCAATAAATTTCATAGAGAGGAAGCAGCATTTTGTTGATAATGTGGGGTCAATTAAATTTCATAACAAAATATCCATTTGATACACAGATATTCTTTTGAACTTTTAATTGTGCTCAGTTATTCCTGTGGAATTCTGAATATGATTTGTGAATTTGTACCACCAAACATTTGGGGCTAAATTTCTCCGGTCTCCAGAGCACAACTACAGCTCCCTGTTATTTTACCAGCAGCCTGAACCTTCAGGATGCCTGTCTAATTAATGGCCATTTAAGGGCCTACTCATATAGTCAGGGGAATTCCACCTGTAGCAGGAGAGGTCCATGCCAAGCATTCAGCCTGGCAGGTTTCCCTGGTGAGGGTTTCATAAGTTCTACAGGTCACCCATCCCTCTTCCACCCTCATTGGGGCCTGCAAACCTGTCTTGGCAAGTGTCTGGACTTGCCTTAAAGTTCGGACTCCACCTTAAGACTGGTTGCAGTCCCAGCAGTGGCCACTAGTTCTGGTGGTGCTGCTGGGACAATAGAGTTTCCAGCTATTTGATTGGCCTGCAGTATGAAAGCAGATCTTTTCAGGTCGGGGGAACAGCTCACTCCAGCCAAGAAATAGCATACTATTATTACACAAGGGAGATGCACTCTTACTCCTCCTTTCTTCACCACCCCTCCACAATCCTCAATGTATCTCATGCCATTCCCCTGCACATTTTCTTCAGATAATAATCCAAAGCCCTCTTAAATGCCTCCGTTGAACCTGCTTCCACTTTATATTCTGGACATGCTGCCATCAAACAAATCTCCAGAATTTAACCACAGTGCTTGAAAAGCACTCCACTGCCTTTTTAAAAAAGTTATCTTAAATCAGCCATTCAACAGAAATTGCAGACATCCAAGTGGTGCAGTTTAATGATAAATTCACCACGTTAGTAGTGAAAGCAATAGAGATGTAAACTTACCTTCACAAATCTTATTTAGCACCCAACCTTTCTAAAGCCCAATCCAGTTGACCAAATCGCAACAATCCTGAAGGGCCTATACCTGAAAAGACTATTTTCCTGCTCCTTGGATGCTGCCTGACCTATAGTGCTTTTCCAGCACCACACTCAACTGATCTCCAACATCTGCAATCCTCATTTTCTCCATGAACTGCCTCCATGGCAAGTAAATTTTTCTTACATAAAGGGGTGAAAACTGCACACAGATATGGTTTCAGCAAGGCAAGGCACTGCACAGCTGCAGTTAGATTTCTTTGCTCCAGTACACACAAGCACTCTTGCAACTGAAGCCAACAAAGCTTGCGTCTTCCTAACTGATTACTGCAGACACTCAGGTCCCTTTGTACATCAACATTTCATAATACGGATGAGGAAGGACACCACTTCAACTAGGACAACACATCCATCCTAGGACAAGCCAAAGAGACATGCACGAAAATTTCTAGAAGCATGACATTCCAACAAGAACTCTTTAAACAAACAGATTGACTCGGATCCCATTTACCACCCCCGAGAAGAAAAACAGGAAATTACATCACCACCGGAAATGATGTTACGAAACCAAGGAGAGCTAAACATAAAGAAAACGCAAGCCATACCACTACTGTTTCATCCGGAGGCTCACTGATGTTACCTTGTATGGTGATGAAACATCTAAAAATGAACCTTCCAGTTCAGTGAGCAAACCTACATCCAGACACTTCATAATCTATCGCAATTTAAATAAGACTCTGCTTTATTATTTTAATGTGGACAACTTTAAATTCATTATACTACTATACTTCATCTGCCATTCATTTCCCCACTCACTCAACTTGTGTAAATTGCCTTAAAGGTTCTTTATTTCGTCCTCGCCACTATCAACTCCAGTTTTGTGTTATCAGCAAACTTGAAAACATTACATGTGAATCCCTCATACAAATCATTGATATATAGTATGAATAGCTAGATCCTAAGCATGGATTCCTACAGTATGGTATTTGACACTGTCATTGGAGACACTTGCATTCCTACTCTTGTTTCCTGTGTACTAAGCAATTCTCAAGCCATGCCAATATATTACCACCAGTGATATGTGCTCTGATTTTGTATACTATACTCTTATGTTGGACTTTATCAAAAACATTTCCAGTAACCAAAAACACAAAATATTACTGTACTTACACAACTTTTAGTCTTGTTGAAAAGTGTATAAGGTATGAGCAGTCGGATAAAGAGTTAAGTTTGGAGTTGCATGACAAAGGCTCAGCTAGCATGACATTGACCAGATAAGAACTTGCAGTAAACAATGAGATGCTGGAGGCAAGGGTAGTGGCTCAACGAGGAAAAGAACATCCATTATATCATGCCTGTTAACTTGTTGAGGAACAGTGCAACACTTGCGCCCACACCTCCCCCCTCACTTCTCTCCAAGGCCCCAAAGGAAACTTCCATATCCGCCACAGATTCACCTGCACCTCCACCCACATCATCTACTGCATCCGCTGCAGCCGGTGTGGCCTCCTCTATATTGGGGAGACAGGCCGCCTACTTGCGGAGCGATTCAGAGAGCACCTCTGGGCCACCCGGACGAACCAACCCAACCAACCTGTAGCACAGCATTTCAACTCCCCCTCCCACTCCACCGAGGATATGCAGGTCATTGGACTCATCCACCGCCAAACCACAACAACCCGACGGTCGGAGGAGGAGCGTCTTATCTTCCGACTGGGAACCCTCCAACCGCAGGGGATGAACTTGGACTTCACCAGTTTCTTCACCCCCCCTCCCCCCACCTTGTCTCAGCCGGATCCCTCCAGCCCGGCACCGCCTTCCTGACCTGCAGTCTTCTTCTTGACCTCTCCGCCTCCATCCTACTCCGACCTATCACCCTCACCTTGACCTCTTTCCACCTATCACATTTCCAACGCCCCTCCTCCAAGTCCCTCCTCCCTACCTTTTATCTTCTCCTGCTGAACACTCTCTGCTCATTCCTGAAGAAGGGCCTGTGCCCGAAACGTCGAATCTCCTGTTCCCTGGATGCTGCCTGACCTGCTGTGCTGTTCCAGCAATAAAGTTTCAACTTTGATCTCCAGCATCTGCAGACCTCACTTTCTCCTTGTTGAGGAACATCCATTGTGAAATGCCAGATGACTTAATCTTTACTGTTGATGCTCGCTGATTGTAACAGTCACCCAATCAATATAGATGTTGCCTTATTTAGATGCTGCTCCCAGTAAGTAATTATATAATTCCTTAAGAATCTTCTGTTCAAGAGAAGACCGAGAACTCATGTCTCTGTGCACATGAGCGATCATTCTCTCTCTCTCTCTCTAGAGCCCTGAATAAAGATGGAGGAGGTCGATAGTCACAGGTGAGGTGCCGGATGACTGGAGGTTGGCTAACGCGGTGCCACTGTTTAAGAAGGGCGATAAAGACAAGCCAGGGAACTATAGATCAGTGAGCCTGACCTCGGTAGTGGGGAAGTTGTTGGAGGGAATCCTGAGGGACAGGATGTACACGTATTTGGAAAGGCAAGGACTGATTAGGGATAGTCAACATGGCTTTGTGCATGGGAAATCATGTCTCACAAACTTGATTGAGTTTTTTGAAGTAATAACAAAGAAGATTGATGAGGGCAGAGCAGTAGATGTGATCTATATGGACTTCAGTAAGGCGTACGACAAGGTTCCCCATGGGAGACTGGTTAGCAAGGTTAGATCTCATGGAATACAGGGAGAACTAGCCATTTGGATACAGAACTGGCTCAAAGGTAGAAGACAGGACATTGATCAGATTAGATTAGATTAGATTAGATTAGATGAGATTAGATTAGATTAGATTACAGTGTGGAAACAGGCCCTTCGGCCCAACAAGTCCACACCGACCCGCCGAAGCGAAACCCACCCATACCCCTACATTCACCCCCCACCCAACACGATAGGCAATTTAGCATGGCCAATTCACCTGACCCCGCACATCTTTGGACTGTGGGAGGAAACTGGAGCACCCGGAGGAAACCCACGCAGACACGGGGAGAATGTGCAAACTCCACACAGTCAGTCGCCTGAGGCGGGAATTGAACCCGGGTCTCTGGCGCTGTGAGGGAGCAGTGCTAACCACTGTGCCACCGTGCCGCCCACGGGTCTGTTTCCATGCTGTACGGACATTGGTTAGGCCACTGTTGGAATATTGCATGCAATTCTGGTCTCCTTCCTATCGGAAACATGTTGTGAAACTTGAAAGGGTTCAGAAAAGATTTACAAGGATGTTGCCAGGGTTGGAGGAGCTGAGCTACAGGGAGAGGCTGAACAAGCTGGGGCTGTTTTCCCTGGAGCGTCGGAGGCTGAGGGGTGACCTTATAGGAGGTTTACAAAATTATGAGGGGCATGGATAGGGTAAATAGACAAAGTCTTTTCCCTGGGGTCGGGGAGTCCAGAACTAGAGGGCATAGGTTTAGGGTGAGAGGGGAAAGATATAAAAGAGACCTAAGGGGCAACTTTTTCACGCAGAGGGTGGTACGTGTATGGAATGAGCTGCCAGAGGATGTGGTGGAGGCTGGTACAATTGCAACATTTAAGAGGCATTTGGATGGGTATATGAATAGGAAGGATTTGGAGGGATATGGGCCGGGTGCTGGCAGGTGGGACTAGATTGGGTTGGGATATCTGGTCGGCATGGACGGGTTGGACTGAAGGGTCCGTTTCCGTGCTATACATCTCTATGAGTCTATGAGGTAAAACTATATTGTGTCTGAGTGTTTGTTTTGACTGATACAGGGGGATAGGGAAACTGGACAACACTGCTTTTTAATTCATTCACAAAATGAGGCCATCACTGCCTAGGCCACCTTTTGTTGGCCATCCCTAATTGTCCAGATGACAGTTAAGGGTCAACCACATTGTAGCAAACCAAATGGGGTTTTTTCAACAAGTGACAATGGTTTCATGCACACTGGTAGTAGATTCTTAATTCAGGCTTTTTTCGAATTCAAATTCCATGATCTGCCATGGCAGAATTTGAACCCAGGTCCTCAGAACATGAGCTGAGTTTCTGGATTAATAGTCTTGTGATAATACTGCTAAGGCATCACCTCTCCCAACAAATTTTACCAACAAAATGTACAAAAGGGCTCATGTTGGCATATATACACATACATGCAGTAATCTCAACCAGGGCTTTCTATTTTGAAGATGGACAAGTTCAACAGCTAGCACCTACATGATCCCATCAAATCTCTACCATTGCTCTGGCTTATGCAGTATTCACGCATGCAAGAGAAAGGAAATGCAAAATAAGTATCCCATTTTAAACCAAAGTAAAATTACAAAATGTATTTAAGGTAAAATGAATCTTAATTCAATACAAGCAGTTCTTCTATAGAATACTCAATATATCATAGCACAAATAGTTTCCAGTATTGAATATCAAAATAGAACTGATTAATGATATGCAGGTTAACAGAAAAGCACACTTTGGAAATACAACAATTGACTTCATAATTACTTTCACAATAAATCTTCCCAGGTTACAAGATCATATCTAAAAGATTTTCTACAAAATAACAGTCTATGAGGGTTTAAGAATAATTCAAGGACATGACATATGAAAACTAAGCCTTCACTAGAAAGGATTTAGAATAACAATCAAAGCAAAAGGAAACTGTTCCAACTGGGGAAGAATTGCAAGCATCAATTGGAGGAGATAGGTGGTTTAAAGGCAGGGAAGGGAATTATAACAGCAACCTCTCCCATAAAGCACTCAGCTCAAATTGTGCACAATGTGGTGAGATAGAAACATTGCTCAAATAAAAACAAATGCTGGGAGAAACTCAGGAGATGGAAACATCTATAGAGTCCAAAGTGACTTTTCTTCAGGTTTGGAGAACAGCAGTCTAAAAAATGTGGCTTCCCTGCTTGTTGCATGGATTTTATAAAAAATTAATTGGATGAGAATGGGTTTTCATTTACAAATGAAAGCGTTCCATAATTCTACATAAACATTACATTGGTGGTCTGACTTAAAAGCAGAGAAGGCTAATGTAGAAAATAAAGTGAGAGGAATTGTTAAAGGATGTGCAAAGTTAACTCTAAATAACTGTAATTATAATTTTAAATCAAAATAATTCAGGTTATTGATAGTACTCCAAACAGCCCAAATATTCCTCACCGTACAGCACAAACCTAAAGCACTTGGAAGCTTCTGCTTCCTCAACCACGAGAAACACTGACAGTACAATAATCAATGTGGGAGCAGGCAAATGCACACATTAAAGAAAACCTGAATGCAGTTTGCTTCATAAGCCATGCCAACAAAATGGCTGTGCATGCCAATTCATTTTATTCCTATTGCCCTACGTAGTTGACAATTTCACAACATAGAAGGAGGTAGACCTGCTCAAGCAATCAATCGACACTAGAGGTGGATATAGTCGAGGGCCCAAACAATTATTATACAAGCTTGCATACAGGAAATGTAGCTCAAAGAGACAGCCTCCCCCATCATAGCTCATTTTGCACACTTCTACAGTTTAGAATCATGTTATTCATGTAGACATCCTAATTACACGACTATAAAACTAATACAGTACTGTACAATTTTACGTGAAACCGAGTATCTCCATTTGATGCAGTCCACAGGAATCATCATCTCTGCAAGACAGATTTCGGTGCTACACAATCCACAAAGATCATATCTCCACATTTCAAAACAGTCCTCCACTGTTTATAGTGATAATTTCTTCACAATGTTATACATATCTCTATTCTTCTACAAGTTATGCATTGAGGTGGGCAGGTGCTCTATTTTAAATAGGCTTTCACTTTATCTAGTGACGACATTCCTTTTGATATAAACTTCCTATTTCTATATAACAACTTTCTATAGAAATCACAAAGGAGGATCGTTTATAACAAGTCTTGACTTTGAGTTAAATCACAGAAGGAGGCAGCCATTTGGCCTAAGTTTCAAATGAGCTTCATTACTGACTGCCACTCTCCTGCATTTCCCCTTATCCTTGCACATTTTTCTTAAGCCAAATAATCGACTAATACCCTCTTGAATGCCTCAATTGAACTTGCCTCTGCCATACTGGTCGGCAATGAATTCCAAACCCTAACTACTCGCCTGCTGACTTTTACCCACCCTCGCATCACTCTTGCTTCATTTGGAAATCACTTTAAATCTATATCTTCCTCTTCTTGTTCCTTTTATAAATGAGAATAGTATTTCCCTACTTACTTCAACCATCCTGCGTATGATTTTGAAAACCTGTGCCAGGTCTTCTCTTCACGAAATACAGTCCCAGCTTATTCACTCAATTCTCATCATTCGAGTTTCCCTGGAACTATTTGTGTAAATCGCTTGGGCACTCTCTCCAATGCATTCATACCTGTGCCATAATGTATCACTTCGAACTATACACAATACTCCAAGTGAGTTCTAACAAGTGTCTCAACCCCTTTTGATGCCTGGAGCCAAATTTTCTACTGACCAGCTATTAAGTTCTACATTCATATGTTTCCTTTTAAGCCATACACATTGCAATTAAGTATTTTTTTAAACGCAGAAAAAACATCACAGTACTTCAGAAAAGCATAAATATGTTTACTTCATTACATTTGTTTGATGAGCTTCCTTCCTTTACTCATCTCTCCAAAACACTCAGACAAGATCTTCTTTGAACGTTCACAACAGATATTTGACACAGCAACAATTTACTTTTCACCTACACACGTTTGATTTTTGCAGTTTTAAGTTAACCTGTTTAAGAACTGGTGTGCCTCTGATGCTACCAAGTTTCTCCAATTTCAGTTAGTGCAAAGGCACTGCAGGAGCGAAGCAGTTCAAGAGATCAGTAGCAAAACTTCAGCAGATTTGAAAACAAAAATAACACAAAGAACATAAATTATATTTCACAAAATCAAACATCGTTGAACCATGTCAGATTCAACATTAGTAATTCTTCACTCTTTGGCAATTACATTCACTTCCTTCCTGCTGTATGATTACGGGTAAACACTACTACGCAAAATGAGGTCACTGTCATCACTTGTCATGCGACAATGCACTCATCTCACAACTCCCAACATTTGCCATTGACAGACATTATATAAACAAAATCAACAAATAAAAATATATTTCAGTGAGCTTTGCTATTAGAATCATCTTTCAAAACCAATACACTGAAGGAATTGTAATCTATCAAATATCTTTTCATTTCTGTTGTTTAGTTTAACTACTCCACAATACTTACATTCAGAAAATGGCTGGATGTTACTTGTCAAAACATCATAAAGAATTATCTCAATTTAATGACAATGGTTAATAATACAAATCCAATTCTTGGCAGCCTAATATATTGAGGCCTCAGTAAACTTCCCAAGACACACCTCGGATTTAAAATTTCTGAAAGGACTTTTGCAATAGTTTAATTTGGAAATGAGTTTGTAGATGGCAAATTTTACATTGTAAAACTTAAAGGGTTGGTGGAGAGAGAGATGTAATTTATTCAACAGACCTGTCAGCTGAACCTATCATAAGACCTGCAAACTTTCCAAGTATCAGGTATGTCACTCCTGTTAACCAGTTCGATTGGCGATTGGCAATTAGCAAAAATGAAATTGAATTTGCATTTTGCAAAATACACCATGTCCAAAAGTTATTTTGAAAGTCACCCCAGCTCATCTTCTGAAACTCACTTAAAAGCATTAAAATAAGTTGTAATCATGTGATATACAGAACAAACTAGTCTAAAATGTGCACGGACAGCAGGGCTGAAGATTTCAGCACTCTACCGCAGGAGAGGTTTGATGGGATACCAACTGCTGCTGGGCTTCAAACCAAAACCTTCCAATCAATCCATGGCATCAAAACTGATTAAAAATTCAGAAAATTACTTTACTAATAAAATTCATATATTAAGACAAATCCAGAAAGGCACTATTTTACCTAAAATAAAAAAGCATAAGTCATAACACAATACTTACATGCAACTGATTTGGTACAGTAACTTAGCAAGTAGAACACAGAAAAGCATCAGCCACCCAGGCCTGGCTTTCTTTATTCCAAGTATCAATGCTCAGTGTCCTGGTTACGCCACCAGGAAGTAATTTTCAGCTGCGTTGCTGCACATGGTCTGCTTACCGTCACCTTCTCAAAGATGACTAGGGCCAATTAATAAACATTGGCACAGACAGCACTGTCCCCCGGAAATTTTTTTAAAAACCAAACCGGTATCATACAGACACTTGGTTGAGTTATAAGACCATAAGACATAGGAGTGAAAGTAAGGCCATTCAGCCCATCGAGTCCACTCCGCCATTCAATCATGGCTGATGGGCATTTCAACTCCACTTACCCGCATTCTCCCCTTAACCCTTAATTCCTTGTGACATCAAGAATTTATCAATCTCTGCCTTGAAGACATTTAGTGTCCCGGCCTCCACTGCACTCTGCGGCAATGAATTCCACAGGCCCACCACTCTCTGGCTGAAGAAATGTCTCCGCATTTCTGTTCTGAATTTACCCCCTCTAATTCTAAGGCTGTGTCCACGGGTCCTAGTCTCCTCGTCTAACGGAAACAGTTTCCTATCATCCACCCTTTCCAAGCCATGTATTATCTTGTAAGTTTCTATTAGATCTCCCCTTAATCTTCTAAACTCCAATGAATACAATCCCAGGATCCTCAGCCATTCCTCGTATGTTAAACCTACCATTCCAGGGATCATCCGTGAGAATCTCCTCTGGACATGCTCCAGTGCCAGTATGTCCTTCCTGAGGTGTGGGGACCAAAACTGGACACAGTACTCCAAATGGGGCCTAACCAGAGCTTTATACAGTCTCAGTAGCACAACGGTGCTTTTAAATTCCAACCCTCTTGAGATAAATGCATTCGCTTTCTTAATCACGGACTCAACCTGCATGTTTACCTTTAGAGAATCCTCGACTAGCACTCCCAGATCTTGCTGAATGGTGGCATTGCTGAATAACCTCTATACGAATAAACAAATGTTTAGTGTATTATCATCAGGTTAAAAGGAGGTTACCTCTTTAAAACTTTCTCTCAGTCACAACAGAATTTTTTTTTCTATTTGTCATTCTTTATCAAAACTCCGTTCACTGATCAAAAATGAAGCAGAGTCAATTCCAAGGGGTTGTTTTTGAGATTAAGAGAATGGACTTGAATTACTGGAAAAAAACCCAACAAATACACAAGAAAGACACGGGGTTTAATTTCTTATTTTGAAGAATGGGGAGAGAGGAGTGCAGGGTGGAGGTTGGTCCAGCTGTCTTGTACAGACAGGAAGGCAAAGGCAGTTGTACTTTGCAGGTTTTAAGTTTTTGAGTAGCAAGAATTAAATGACAAGAATTCAACTGTTTAGCTGCTGTCTTGTTCCCTTTTAACATGAAGCCACAAAAAGTCCTGGAGTCCTCAGTTGATGCTGTACCATAGAATCACTGAATCCCTACAGTGTGGAAGCAGGCCATTTGGAACCTTCAGTCCACAGTGACCTTCCAAAGAGCATTTCACCAAGACCCACTCACACACCTTCAAGGCTTCTTCCTAGACCAGACGCCTGAACACTCCCTGTCCATCACCACTCTCATCCACCTGGCTGAACGTTCTCTCACTGAAAAATTTCTCCTTTAAATCATCTCACTAATGCCAAATCAAAAGAGTGCTATGGGCAGCCACATAGGTTCCAATTATGCCTGCATCTTTACTAGGTATGTGGAACAATCAGTGTTCCAGTCCTACACTTGCCCCCTCCCACAATTCTTTTCTCAGTAAATTGACAACTGCTTCAGTGCTGCTTCATGCTCCCACCAGGGCCTTGAAAAATGTGTCATTTGTCTTCAATTTCCATCCCTGCATCACATTACCGACACTTTCCTTCCTGTCCTTGACCCTCTGTCTCCATTTTGGGAAATAAACTGTCCACTGACATCCACTACTAAACCACAGACTCTCATAGCTAACATCGCTACAGTTCATCACACCCCATGTCCTGCAAGGACATCCATCCCATTCTCCCAGTTCCTTCACCTATGTCACATCTGTTCAGATGATGCCACCTTCCAAAACAGCGCTGCTGATATGGCTGGCTCCTTCCACAACCGTGGTTTCCCACCCACTATAGTTGACAGGCCCTCCATTGCATCCGACCGATCACCCACGGTTCCCCCCCTTGCATCTTCCCATCTCACACAACAGCATGATCAGGTCCCCCTTGTCTTCACTTTCTATCCCACGAACCTCTGTATTCCAAGGATCATTCTCCGCCATTTCAGACAACTCCAGCAGAATGCCACCACAAAATATATCTTCCCCTCACCACCCTACCACCCCCATCTGCATTCCCTCTGGGACATCCTAGTCCATTCATCAGCCACTTATCCCACTCGCCCACCCTACGGCACCTTCCATGTAACCAGAGAAGGTACAGTACCACCCACCTCCCTGCTCACCACCCAAGTGCTGAAACAGTCTTTCCAGGTGAAGCAGCATTTCACCTCTATCTCCTCCAATCTAGTATATTGTATTTGCTGCACCCAACATGACCTAGTCTACATTGGAGAAAACAAATGCAGACTGGGTGACAGCTTTACAGAACACCTCGGTCTGTGCGCAAGCAGACCTTCACGTAGCTGGTCATTTTAGCACAGCATTCTGCTCACATGTCCACCTGTTTGTCCTCTGGATGCTGCAGTGTTCAGGTGGAGAAAGACAAATGTAATTGAAGGGCTTATGCCCGAAACATCGATTCTCCTGCTCCTCGGATGCTGCCTGGCCTGCTGCGGTTTTCCAGCACCACACTTTTCAACTCTGGTCTCCAGCATCTGCAGTCCTCACTTTCTCTTAATTTTTTCCTTCAGTTACCCCTCAACTGTTAATTATTTCTACATTATGGCAACTGCTATGATTCAAAAGAACTTCAAAGGCTCTTTAGGATTCCAGGACATCAGAGGTTGTAAAAGACAAGTTCATTTTTTCAGTAGTTTGTAGTGTGGTGCATTGTCAAAGGCTTTCTGAAAGTCCACGTGGACAATATCCACTGAGTTCTCAATTCACCATGCCAGTTACTTCCTCAAATTAGGTTTCAAAGCTTCTGTTGACCTCCATTTATTTTCTCTGCACCTTGGTTTTTTTTTTAAGAAACAGTTTTCATTTTCAATTAAGATTCCAAGCAAAAGGCAAAGAAGAAAAAAATATAATTACCTACAGATCTCAAATTACGTTGTGGGGAAGTCAATCTACCATAACACAAATATCAGTCAAAACCAAAACAGAATGTCCAAAACTGGAAAAATATCAAAGCTCTGAACTTAATCATATTATCACACGGTGTAGGACAGAACAGAATATAAACTACTGCTTGATTAGGAAATGCTAAAATATAAGACCTGGCATCTCAGTTCAGGATCTTCTCATTCCCCCTGCAGTAATATATTGTATTTAGAAAGACATGCACCTTCCTACCATTCTGCAGACTAAATCAATAGTTTGACAACCGAATAATGCAACATATTGCAGAACTTGATGCAGCAAGTTACAGAAGTCCGTTTTAAATGAGAATATTGAAAGTTGCTGTACGCAGCTCTCCCAAACCAGCAATTAGAATTGAAAATGAACATACCCTGGCACTGCAGGGAGAGCACCCATTTTTCAAGAAACCTGGTAATTTTACATTTTCAGTCCGAGCTGCCATAATGGACATGGTCATAGAAGTCAACATTACAACGTGAACACAAAAAGGTCAAATACTAGTGTACCTGGTCACCTATCCAATACCAAGCACAAGCAATTATTAAAATCTCTCTTGCATCCTTCTTTTTCCTTTCTACAGCAAATTTACTCTATGGAAGATTATAGGGAAATAGAATTTTACATACTGGATGCCCTTCCTGCCTTAATAGTGCATTGATTGAGTGATTCACCAAAGCTCCACAGAAACAAATATTGAAAAAAACATTGCAATGTGACAACTGATATAGTTCACATTATTGCAAGTATTTATATTACAACTGAACAAAAATAATCAAGATACAAAACTAACTTCTTACAACAAAATGTTTGTGATGGGAACAGGGAAAAAATTTTAAAAGCCATTAAAATGCCATTACTTCTGCATCTTTCTGCAACAAAGATCCACTTGTAAATTGGAATAAGTGTCACACCTAGCATTCTCCATTTTTTCTAGAGAAATCCACAATGTAGCAGCAGTCCCAAAATTTCAATAAGGGCAGTCGCCAGGTTGTGAACAGGTTTTGTTCCTGACTTCATTCACAAGTTCATTTGTACATACATTGGAGCACAAGGCAACACAATTTAAAGTAGCCGTTCCTAAGAAATTACACTTCTGTAAAGGTGTCATTCATGACTATAAATTTTCACATCATAGATCAGGCCCCCCACCCCCAAAGAGAACTCAACATCTGATTGCCTGATGTACACTGCATCCTTTCCATTGGAGCAGATCTCATTTATCATTGTGGAGAATTTAGAGGCACAATGGAAGACCCAAAGCTTAGCCATTTCAATATCTATCCAGAAGCACTGCACAAGTTAATCATCTTCCTCAATGCTATTTTCTTGCACTATCCTCATTGCGCTTAACGTCTCATTAGTATCTAGAAATTTATCAATCTACAGGGTCGAGTCTCAAAGACTCATTATCCACAGTGGAAATAAATTCTCATCTCAGTCACAAACACAGTTTTCTCCTTACTCTGAGTTTGAGAGATCTGGTTTTCGAATCTGCCAGCCGAAAGACACATCTGTCTTGTTGAAAGGAATTTAAGAATTTTTTCAAATTTTAATTAGGTAATTTTTTATTCTTCTACATTTCCCTCAATCTCTCCTCATTGGCCAAATTTGGCATCCATTTTTCATCCTGGTTTTTATCAACCCAAGATTAGATTAGATTAGATTAGATTAGTTACAGTGTGGAAACAGGCCCTTCGGCCCAACAAGTCCACACCGACCCGCCGAAGCGAAACCCACCCATACCCCTACATTTACCCGTTACCTAACACTACGGGCAATTTAGCATGGCCAATTCACCTGGCCTGCACATCTTTGTGACTGTGGGAGGAAACCGGAGCACCCGGAGGAAACCCACACAGACACGGGGAGAACGTGCAAACTCCACACAGTCAGTCGCCTGAGGCGGGAAGTGAACCCGGGTCTCAGGCGCTGTGAGGCAGCAGTGCTAACCACTGTGCCACCGTGCCGCCCACATGGCACGGTGGCACAGTGGTTAGCACTGCTGCCTCACAGCGCCAGAGATCCGGGTTCAATTCCCGACTCAGGCGACTGACTGTGTGGAGTTTGCACATTCTCCCCGTGTCTGCGTGGGTTTCCTCCGGGTGCTCCGGTTTCCTCCCACAGTCCAAAGATGTGCAGGTCAGGTGAATTGGCCCTGCCAAATTGCCCGTAGTGTTAGGTAAGGGGTAAATGTAGGGGTATGGGTGGGTTGCGCTTCGGCGGGGCGGTGTGGACTTGTTGGGCCGAAGGGCCTGTTTCCACACTGTAACTAATCTAATCCAAGAACTTTGAACAAAACGGATCAACGGCTTGCATGGGCATCTGGATCAGAGCTGTCAGAATTGAGAAATTAAGCCGATGTTCCGTTACAGAAATTAAAACTGGCTGCTCAATCGTCAGTGCTGCCTTGAGATATTTCATACAGCACATTTTGCCATAGCTTTCATAGAATCCCTACAATGCAGATAAAAGCTATTCAGCCCATCGAACCTGCACTGATCCTCCAAAGTACAACTCACTTGGACTCATCCACTTCCCCCACCAACCATGGCTAATCCATCTAATCTGCACATCTTTGGACTGTGGGAGGAAACCCACACAGACACAGGAAGAACGTACAAACTCCACACTGTTGCCCAAGATTAGAACCGAACCCCGGTCCCTGGTGCTGTGAGGCAACAATATTCACTACTGAGCCACTACACCATGTATCACGCTTACCCCTTTGCAACCAAGAAATACTATCTACTTAACTTGGGTACAAAACTCAATGGAATTATCTGTCATAATGGAATTAACACCCAAGAACTAATAAATTCCAGGTCTGATTTCTTGTCAACTGTATACACGTATCTGAAATCAATTGAGTGTGATACAAGATTTAAATGAGGCAGAACATAACATGTCAGCCACTTCAGTAACTCAGGCATTTGGGTCCAATTATTCAGGCATATTCATTTCAAGGAGCATTCACAAAAGATGCATCCATAAAGATGCAGATTTCCAATTAAATGTACTCAGTAACAAATTGGTACGTCCACATCTAGTTCACTTTTCCTATGTATCACAAGTTCACCTAACAACTCATCACTCCATCTCGGAGATATGCAGGGAAAGGCCATTCCTTACCGAGTTCTAAACCACGAAGCAAAATTATTTGGACACGTTTTACATAGCAGAACCTTAAAGTACACTGGAAATTTACAATCATTAAAGGGGGTAGGAGAAAAGATCCAGGAGCTCTTTCCCCATTCTTAAGAAAGCACCAAAGTATTTTATCTAATTTTCAGAGGGCATATGGATCACAGATGCTGCAATTAATCAAAATTTGAGAAGGTGATGGCCTAGTGGTACTATCGCTTGACTGTTAATCCAGAGACCCAGGCAATGTTCTGGGGACCTAGATTCAAATCGCACCATGGCAGATGGTGGGATTTGAATGGAATAAAAATCTGGAACCAGAGTCCAGTGATGACCACAATGCCATTGTCAATTGTCAGGGAAAACCCATCTGGTTTAATAATGTCTGCTGGCAGTTTCTTCCCCACTCTTACCTGGTCTGGCCTACATGTGACTCCACACCCAAAACAATGTGGCCGACTCTTAACTGCCCTCTGGACAATTAGGGAAGGGCAATAAATATTGCGGGTTTCATGTCCCGCGAGCAAATAAAATAAATCAAAAACAGTATCAATTTAATTTAGTATTCCTATCCTCAAGTCAGAAAGTTGCATCTCAAATCTCATTCAGGACTTGGGTGCATGATATCAATGAAGTAAAAATTGGTATTATTGAAGATTACCCTTCAGATGAGCTGCTCAATGGAAGTCCTGTTTTTCTATGAAGACTGGCATAAAAGGTTCATTAGCACTATTTGAACGGGTGTGTACTCAGTATCCTGGGAAATATTCACCATTCAACCAATGTTACTTTAACAGATTTATGATCACTCATCTCTGCTGCTTGTTGTAAGCTGCTGTGTTAATTGGCTGCCACAATTGCCTTCGAAACATTGACTATACTTGCAAAGATAATTCTACCCGAAGGACACAAATAGCAACAAATAGTTCTTCCCATCTTCAAACAGCTGGTGTATTTTCTGGTCAGAATATCTAAGACTTGAGGCTATAAAATTTTGAGGCAATCATCAAATTTACTGGTTAACTCAAAGAGCTTATGCTTACAGGATGATTTAACACTCAGGATGTCCTGAGATGTATTTCATAATCAATTACTTTTGAGGTGCTATTGTTATTACACGGGGAAAAACTACCAATGTGTAGGCAAGAATCCAGAGACACCTTCAAACACTCAACCGCCACGACTTAGGTCAAGGGTTACAAATGCCTGCAGACAGCATCATTTTTTTTTAATCATTTTCTAAGTCTTACATACACAGTCAGATTGTTAAATTTTATATTTTACACCAGACTGACTGCCCAACAAATATACCTAATAACTGCATTGATGCCTCTGGCTATTATTTCACCTGTGCTGAAAATTCAAAGTGATGCCCTTTAAAGTGCTGCTGCATTACCCCCTCAGACCAACAGGAATTAATCTCAATGTTACAGTAGCACTACGAAATTCAAAATTAATTGGAATGGAAGCCTGGAGTCAGACCACTATTCTCGGAGTCTGACCAAAGTATTTTTGATATACGAAGTTTGCACAGTACAAAGTTTGATAGAAAGCATAGAACAGATTTCCGTATTGAACAGGAATTATTTATTGCAAGTCATTAGATCATAGCTACAGGTAAACAGCAGTGTTGAATGCCAATGGTTTCAAATGAAAACTCTAAACTTCGTGTAACGTCTCCCATCACCCCACATACATAATCACAAACAAATAGAAAAAATGGATTCAGTCTGGTGTCTCTTCTTCAGTTCTGAACATAGGTCACTGGGCTCAAAATGTTAACTCTGCTTTCTCTCCACAGATGCTGCCAGACCTGCTGAGTCTCTCCAGCAATTTCTGTTCTTGTTTCAGATCTTCAGCATCTACAATTCTTTGTTTTACTTTATAAAAAATACATTATTGGCAGAGGTTAGAAAAAACTGGGAAGTCTGTTGACTGATCTTTACCTCAATGGTGGAACTGAGAAGCAATGTTTCCTTAGCTAGCCAAACCCTGTGTTATTCAGATGTCTTTATCACTGAAAGCTTCCACTGGTTTATGGAATGTCTCGTGCAATTGATTGACTAGGAAATGGTCTGATTTATTAATTCAATAGTCAAAAGTCTACTGCTATTGCTGCAGGAAAAGTAACTGGCTATCTTGAGTCTTAATCTGAGTTTCGACTGCGGAGAACGTGATGCTATCGGGCTGTGAGAAGATCTGCACACTTCTCTCCACAGATGCCGCCAGAACTGAATTTCTCAAGCAATTTTGGTTTTTGTTTCAGATCTTCAGCGTCCGCACTCTAAACGATTTTCCAACTCCAAGCTGCTCAGCCACCAAAGAACCGATCACACAGTTCTTAGCAAGTAAGAGGTCTGAGTCATTGATAACGGTCATTAGTTCACAGGTGAATCAACTTCTGCTGCCAAAATGAGTTACATCACTGTACACCCTTGGTTCTGGAACCTCTGCAATCTGAACCTCAAACACTGCTTGATTATGTAGTTATTTATAAAGCATGCCCTGAGTATCAGGTTACTTACTTTCAAAGCTGCAGCCACTCTTGCAAAGTTTTTTTAAACTTCGCCAATTTCAGTCTTCAGTTTTTAAAAGCACAAAAATAAAGAGACACAGTCCTTTCAGCAACCAACTCTACTTTTCTGCTTTGCCTTACCCAACTCAGTATGCTACCAAATAACCAGCCAGCTCCAGATTTATAATGGCACCCTTCATCATCATGGAGATATATCCATGCTGTGCCTGTAGAATCTCATCAAAAGGTCACTTTTGCCAATTCATCTCTCAACTCTGTAAAAAGGTTTGTAATTTTTTAATGCCTGATCTATCTTGGCTCCCTCTCCAGAATGATACTAATTCTTACTATTTTATGATCACTATCCCCGAAACTGTCATCCACTGCTTCTTCATCCACCTGCCCAATTCATTTCCTAAGATAAATCTAGGATTGCACCCTCTCTCACGGGCTTATTACATGCGGATTTAAAAGTTCACTTGAAAGCAGTTGAAGAATTCTGTGCTCCCTCTGCTTTGAGCAGATGGCACAATATTTCACATTTTCAGAACGTTACTGAATTGATTGAAAAACATTTTGTAGACTACTTATACAACTGAACAGAACTAACACAACCAAGAGTAACTCCCGTATATGTTGCACTGTATTTTAAATAGATATTCAGTTCTCCCAAAAATCAGTCAAAGATGATTCTTGGCTCCCCAAGATTTGCTTATAATCATTTTTTTTTTCAACCTGGTAACTTACAATTCTATAGCCATTCTTTGCGGCTAGAGTACTGCTGGTGCTCGTCCCTCAGTACAAACTCAGGAAATCTTCTGGGCTCGTTTTTGACCTCTAACAACATTCCAGGATAGAGAATCACAGACTCTCATGGCTCTCATGGTTCTATCTCCTGGACTCTAGCAGACGTAATAGACCAGAGAGTCTTTAGCGGTATTGTAGAAATTCTTCCCATTCAAATCTCATCTTCAATGTAAATCATATGGGCTTTGTACCTGGGTAGATATGCTGATTAGCTATCCATGAAGGCCCAACTCTTTTATTCTTTCCAAGACTGACCTCAACTGTTTAAAACCTGATTCTCTCAAGATTTTATAAACGCAGTTTACCCACTGTTAGTACAAAGACTGCTGTCAATGTCTCCAATACTACACACCATTTACCTGTAACTCAACAAAACACGCTGGGCCCCCTTTAATCCCCAACAATCAAACCATCCAGGTTTGCTGAGGTGCAGGCTTCAAAACAGATTACATGATTATCCTTCAGTATACCTGAAAGTATAGCTTTACCTACAAATTGAGGGGTAGCTACAAATTGAGGTGTGATAGATTTAAGACAGATGTCAGAGGCAGGTTCTTTATTCAGAGTGGTAAGGGCTTGGAATGTCCTGCCTGTATCCTGGGATAAGCACATGGATGATGATGGGATAGTGTAGGGAAATGGGCTTAGATTAGTTCACAGAGCGGTGCAACATCGAGGGCCGATGGGCCTGTTCTGCGCTGTATTGTTCTATGTTCTAAATACACAGCTCCAAACACAATCACTTTGCAATTGAATCAATATGAATATAGTGTTCCTTATTATCAATTCTAAACATTTTAATACATTAAACTGTAAAGTGTGTGTGTTAGATCCCTATTTTTCTATCAGTTACGTGTTACTGCGTACGTTTTCCACTAAGATTAAATATTTTGTTACCATAGCCTCAGACAAAAAATATCAATGAAGTCAACAGCTTGCACAGTCTCATGCTGCACAAGTTAATTACGAGTTGGAGGTGCCAGTGTTGGACTGGGTGTACACAAAGTTAAAAATCACAACACCAGGTTTGGTCCAACAGGCTTATTTGGAAGTACTAGCTGTCAAAGCACTGCTCCTTCATCAGGTAGTAAAGGAACAGCGCTTTGAAAGCTAGTGCTTCCAAATAAACCTGTTGGACTATAACATGGTGTTGTATGATTTTTAACCAAGTTAATTACAGTAAAGACAGACTTTCTAAAGATGACAAAAGGGAAAAGGAAACTAATTTCTATTAGTAACTTCAATATCTTAAACCTGCAATAAAGATTGAAGTTGCAGGGTTTAAAATCCTTTCAGCATCATACATGTACTCCACCCCACCAGAATACTTGTAGGCCCAATGTTCCTCAATTGTATTTAAACATTCCACTTTGCCACACAGATACTATGCTCTGTACAATCCATAAGAGGTTAGGGAATCAGGGGAAGATCTATGAGTAAGATACACATGGACCCGAAAACATGGACAAATCTGAAACTTATCAGTTAACTGCTAAACCCCAAATGGTTTTTGTCTCCTTACGTAAGGAAGGATACAATTACATTAAAAGTCCACTTGTAGAATCATAGAATCCCTATAATGTAGAAGCAGGCATTCGGCCTATCAAGTCCACACTGACCTTCCAAAGACCATCCTATCCGTACCCAATTCCCTATCCTACTCCTAAAACCCTGCACTCCCATGACAAATCCATCTAGGCTGCACACCCCAGGGCACAATGGGCAATTTAGCATACCAATCTACCTAACCTGCATATCGTTGGACTATGGGAGGAAACTGAAGCACCTGGAGGAAACAGTCACAGACACAGGGAGAACGTGCAATTAGCTGCCCGAGGGTAGATTCAAACCCGGGTCCCTGGTGTTGTGAGGTAGCAGTGCTAAGCCCCACAGAGCCTCTGTGCCATCCACAAAAGGTTCATTCAATTGAGTGCTCCGAAGAAGGGATCATTTTATGAGGAATGGTTGATTGCGTTCAGCAGGTTTCAACTGAAGTGTAGAAGAGAGAGAGATAATCTTATCAAAACATACAAAATCCTGAGGAAACCAGACCTTTTTTTTAATTTGCTTATGGAATGTGGGCATTGCTGGGCTTTTTAAAAAAATCATTATGGGATGAGGGCGTCGCTGGCTAGGCAAGCATTCATTGCCCATCCCTAATTGCCCAGAGAGCAGTTAAGAGTCAACCACATTGATAAGAGTCTAGAGTCACATTTAGGCCATACCAGATAAAGGTGGCACATTCCTTCCCAAAAGGATATTCGTGAACCAGATGGGTTTTTCCAACAATCAACAATGGATTAATGGTCATCAATAGACTCTTAATGCCAGATTTTTATTGATTTCAAATTCTACCATCTGACGTGGCGGGATTCGAAGCGAACATTACCTGTGCCTCTGGATTAATAGTCGCTAACAATACCATTAGGCCATTGCCTCCCCTTGGGCCTGCATTTAGATTAGATTAGATTAGATTCCCTACAGTGAGGAAACAGGCCCTTTGGGGCAACAAGTCCACACCAACCCTCTGAAGAGCAACCCACCCAGACCCGTCTCCCTCTGACCAATGCACCTAACACCATGGGCAATTTAGCATGGCCAATTCACCTGACCGACACATCTTTGGACTGTGGGGGGAAACCAGAGCACCCGGAGGAAACCCACGCAGACATGGGGAGAATGTGCAAACTCCAAGGCTGGAATCGAACCTGGGACCCTGGTGCTGTGAGGCAGCAGTACTAACCACTGAGCCACCGTGCCACCCCATTTATTGCTGATCCTTAGTGTTTCTTCAGAAGGTGGCAATGAACTGTCTCCTTGAACCATGCAGTCCATGTACAGTGCTGTTAGGGAGGGAGTTCAGGATTTCTGAAGAAACAGTGATATATTTTCCAGTTAGTATGGTGTGAGAGTTTGAGGAAATTTTGCAGGTGACCAGACGACGGAGACCATTTAGCCCGCTGAGTCTGTTTCAACATTCGTTGAGATCATGGCTCATCTGATAACCATAAAATCTATTTTCTTTCTTTATCCCCATATCCTGGATTTCGTTACTAAAAATCTGTTTATCACTGGCTTGAATGCACTTAATGATCCAGCGTGGACAGCCCACTCTGATATTAAAAAAATCCACATACTCAACACTCGAAGAAATTCCTCCACACTAAAAATGTGACCCCTTATTCTAAAGGTTGTGTCCTCAGATCTTTAGCTATCCTGCTCATTACTTTCTCAAATTTGTCAGGAATAATTTCTTCCACATGAAGCCATGCTGAGTCTGCTTGATCATATTATGTATATCTAAGTGCTTTACTATTACATCTTTTATAATAGATTTGAACATTCCAAATAACAGGTATTAAGCTAACTGGCCTATAATTATCAATGTTTTGGTTTCCTTCCTTTTTTAAATAAAGATGTTACACTGGTAGCTATCTAAACCTCTGGGACTTTTCCAGAATCTAGTGATTCCTGGAATATTACTATCATTGCACCCACTACCTCAGTAGCTACTTGCTTTGATATCCTGAGATGCAGGTCCGATGTACAGGTCTTTAGCCCCATTAGTTTCCCTTTTTCTCCGGTGACTGTTATTGCATTTATTTATGCATTTTGCTTGTTGAATATTTAGTAAGTTTAGAATGTTATTGATGTCTTCTAATGTGAAGGTTGATGCAAAGTATTTATTCAACTCCTCTGCCATCCCCTGTTATCGAAGGAACTTGTGCTCACTTTGGCCTCTCTCTTCCTTTTTTATGTAATCAAAGAGGCTCTTACAGTCCATTTTGATGTTACTTGCAGGTTTACCTTCAAACCTTATTTTCTCTTTTTTTTGGTTGTCTCTTTTTGGTTTCTAAAACATTTCTAATCTTCTGGCTTACCACTAACCTTTGCTACCCTGTGGTTTTTCTTTCAATCTAATGCTGTCTTAACTTCCCCAGTTAATCATGGCTAGCTTATCCTTTTTCTACATTCCTCAAGCCTTACTGGAAGTGTCTTTGCTTTGAACCATGAACTATGTTCTTAAACATCGTCCATTGTTTCTCAACCACTTTTGCAGCTAAATTTCTTTCCCAGCCCACTCCTGCCAGCTCTGTGCTCATTCCTTTGTAATTATCCTCATTTAAGCTTAGCACAATTATTTCCAACTCAAGTTCTTGCCTCTCAAATGGAATGCTAAATTCTACAATGTTATGATCACTGCCTTATGACCAATCACTAGATCTGAAATTGCCTGCTCCCTAGCAGGATCAATAACATATTACTCTTGGAAATAGGTAGTGGCAGTGCTCTACACACATACTGCCCTTGTCCTTCTAGACAGTAGTGGTCATGGGTTTGGAAGGTGCTGTCTTGGCACCCTTGGTGAACTTCTGTAGAGCATCTTATAAATAGTACACACTGCTGCTCCTGAATATTCATGGTGAATGTTTGTCAATATGGTGCCAATTGAGCTGGCTGCTTTGTCCAGTGGGGTATCAAGCTTATTGAGTGTTGTTGGAGATGGTGGACACTAAGTACATATTTCCCTTTATGCAAAACACCAGAACGAGAGGTCAGAGCTTTCAAAAAAGAGAGGACCTGCCTGTTATAACTGCAATGAGGAAATATTTTATTTCAGATTTCCAGCATTGGCAATATTTTGCTTTTATTTGAGGAGGCTTACATTTTCCTCTCAGAGGGTTAAGTTAGGTAGATTCTTCATTATCACAGAAATCAAAGATTATGGAGTCGGGAGGTCAAGCAAATCAAGCATTGCTTTATCAAACTATGAAGTAGGCCTGGGGAGCCAAATTACCTCCTGTTCCTAACTTGTATGTATGCCTCCAAAAAGCAGATCAATGGAATTTCATATTTTAACAAACATTAACTGTTATTTCATATGGGGAACCAGATTGACTCTTTTGGTATTCCAAACTTTTCCTACTTTCCTCACAAATAAGCAATCTTTCAGTTAAAAACTACAGGCATTTTAACTGCAGCCCACTGCAAACAGTGCATTTGAAAACTCCCAAATAGACTAACACACAATCCCAGCAGACCTCGGGTTTATGCATATCACCTTCAATCAATTAGTATGGCATCACAAATCAAAATGCAGCCAGATATCAGCAACTACAATGTAACTGCAATCAACACTTACAACTAGAGGAATTTAGTTTGTATGAACTTAAATTTCCCACTGTAATAAACAAAAATTTATTGACTGTTAATTTATTCTACTTACTGGAAGGGAGATTATAGCATTTCTTGCAGGGTCAGGTGTTAACCAACCAAATCAAAGGCCGCAGCTGATGTCCAAAACTGCAAACTTATTTTTCTAGTTTTCATGGAAAATGAAACAAATGACAAAATGCAATTCCCGGCAGAAACGTTGGAAGTTCCCAGATTTCCGTTTAATGGAAAAGGTGAAAATTTCAGAAATCACAATTTTAAAAAAAACAAAAATAGAGCGTATTCAATTACTGAAAATCTAGCACTTTGCTAATAGCCTGTACACCAATAAGTGTGGAAGAAAAATATTCCGATGGAAGGTCAGTGTGCCAAAACATTGCTACTATCAAAGAAAAACATGAACTACATTTAAAGTAGCCACACCATGCTGACAATTGTGCTATATGTTTAAGTGCTATGAAAGTTATATAGATACAAAAGATAAAAGAAATACATCTTTTTCAGTCATATTTTGCTGACAGCTGTTCAAAATAACTAATTTACTAAAAAATGAGCAAATAATTTTCATAGAACAAGCAGCACAATTCTGACATCGTATAAATATATTTTGGATGGATGTGGGAAAAAGAAAACAATGATTTGAAAAATTTCTTATTTTAAAATCGGTACAAAGGTGCTTGACAACAGTGGCTAAATATCCGAGTGCCTAAAGTCATGGCAAAAAAAGTTGCTGGAGAACTGCACATGGATTAGACAGATAGAGAGATAATAAAGAGGGAGAAAATAAACTTTCAGGATAAAATTGCAAGTAATATCATGACAGACCTTAAGACCTTTAAGCATATACAAATGAAGAGGCACGCCAAGGTCACACAGGTTTAAGTTTGAGCCTGGAGAAATAATAATGGGGAACCAAGAAATGGCAGAAGGAACTGAATAAGACAGACAGCAGCACCAAAAACACAGGAGCAGAATTTGGCCATTCCACACACTGAGCCCACTCTACCATTCAAAGAGGTTGTGCCTGACCTGATAATCTTCAACTTCACTTTACTGCCTTATTCCCATTGCTTAAATTACCGATTAAAAATGTGTCCAACTCAGCCTTGTACTTTGCACTGTGTATTCTTCACAGTAAAATACACTAATAGCATTCCAAAAACACTAAATAATCAAGGGGTGGAAACAAAAGAGGTGACAGGAAATAAATATCACTGTTACTAAAGTAAAAACACGAAGAAATTTGGGGGTTGAAGACCACCAAGTCCCCTGGGCCTGATAGGATGCATTTTAGGATTTTAAAAAGATAGTTATAAAGCTTGTGGATGCACTTGTAGCAAGCTACTAGGATTCTTTAAATTCTGGAAAAGTACCGGAGGGTTGAAATGTTGTCCATCTAACACCATTATTTTAAAAAAAAAGGGAACGAGACAGAAAACAGGTAACTGCCAATAAGGAAAATGTTTGCATTTGGAAAAATATTAAAGTCTATTTTAAAGGATAGAACTGCAAGGTATTCATAATCAAGCAGAATCAACATGGTTTCATGAGGATGAAATCATACCTGACAAATTTATAGGAATTCACTGAAGAGGTAACAAGCAGGATAAATACTGGGAAAGCAGTGAATGCAATGATGCTGTCTTAACTTCCCCAGTTAATCATGGCTAGCTTATCCTTTTCCTACATTCCTCAAGCCTTACTGGAAGTGTCTTTGCTTTGAACCATGAACTATGTTCTTAAACATCGTCCATTGTTTCTCAACCACTTTTGCACCTAAATTTCTTTCCCAGCCCACTCCTGCCAGCTCTAGAAGGTGGTTGATCAGCTAATGTTAGGCTGCTTAAGAACCCATGCTGTTGCATCTAATAGATTGGTGGCCATTTCAAAGGGAATAGCGTATAAAAACAGTTTAATCTTGCTTAAATTATCCTAGGCATTAGTTAGATCAGACCTGGAATAGTGTGTATAATTTTGGTCCCCTCATACAAGAGGAGATATACTGGCAGTAGGGACAATCCAGAGAAGGTTCAACCGATTGATCCGGGGTATGATGGTCTTATGGGGAGAGGTTCAGTTGATTGGGCCAGAACTCATTGGCGTTTAGACAAATGAGGGGAAACCTTATTGAAATAGGCAAGATTCTTAGAGGATTCTACAAGGTCTATGTGGAGAGATTATGTTTTCTTGTGGGACAGTCTAGGGATGGACCAGACAGCATGATCACAAAGTAAGGGGTCACTCAATTAGGGCAGAGATGAGAAGGATTTCTTCTCTCAGAGGGGAATAAACCTGTGGATTTATTTTATTTTAACCAAAGTTGGCTGTGGAGGCTGTATTATTTAGTATATTCAAGGCAGAGGTGAAAAGATCGTTAAATCAGTGATTGAATTGAGGACAATTGGAAAAACAGGAAAGCAGAGTTGAGGATTATTAGATCAGCCATGATCTATTGTATGGCACAACAGATTCAATTGGACTGATCAGCATACTTCTGCTCCTATGTCTTATGGCCTTGTAGATTTATTTGTAGTCAAATAATGCTTCTTGTCTCAAAGGAAGTCTGATGTTGCCAAGTGGATTATGGTGCTTTACTTCCTTTTCAAATAGAATTGAATCCACAGTGCAAAAAAAATTAAAAATTGGCAGATTTTGGTGAATATATAATGATCAAAGTTTACAATATTGCAAAAAAGTGATCACATCAACAGTTCGTGCATTTTTTTAAGACAGTCTTAGGTGAAAGCATGAATAATGCTTATATCTTTAAAAATGATGTTTTTTATTTGCTTTCCCTCAAAAAAAAAGTTGCCATACTGGCTCTTACAGTATAAGCAGATGCTTGACAATGCGGAATGCTGAGCCACAAAACCAAGATGGTTCATACCATATTCTGTTCTGTCACCACCTCTCACTTTCCCAAATTGTATTTTATTATCCACTGCAGCACCAAAGAACAAACAACACAGCAATACAGTTGAAAAAGGTCTTTTGAACCACTAACATTGTGGCATCACATGCTGCCTTTCTAAACTGAAGTCCACCACCCCACTTTTGCATCTACATGCTGTACATCCCTTTATTCTCTGCTATTCATGTATCTGTTAAGATACCCTTACCTATTCTTTCTGCCTCCAGCACCTGCTCTGGTACTGCATTCCTAGTAATTACACCCTCTGTATAAAAAGCTTGCCTCTCAATCTCCTTTAAACCCTTTTACCTTAATCAGGTATCACCTAGTAATTGACAATTCTACCCTAGAAAAACAACTCTGATGATCCATTCTATCCATGCCTCTCAATTTCATAAACTCCTATCAGGTTGCCTCTCATCCTTCAATGTTTAAGTGAAAACAATCCAAGTCTGCCCAGTCTCTCCTCAGCTAATACCAGGATACTACTTGGTTTGGAGGGTAAACTGGTTTTGTACACTCTCCACGGTCACCACATCCTTCTGGTAGCGTGGCAACCAGAGCTGCACACCTTATCCCAAATGTGGCCCAATTAAAGCTCTGTCCAGCTGCAACATTTTTAATCAATTTTTATACTCTGTGCCTCGACTGATGAAGGTAAACATATCAATGACTTCTTGACCACCTTATTGGTATTGCTGCTTTCGGGGAACTATGAACTTGTATTCCTCGATCCCTCTATTGTTGAGGCTACTAAGGATTCTGCCATTTATTATAAACTTCTCTCCTGCATTAGATCTTCCAAAATGCATCACCTTGTACTTGTTCAGATTAAACATTTGACAGTTCACTGTACAAGTCTCCAAACAACCATATCCTGCTGTATACTCTGACAACTATCTTTAGCAAGTATCAGCCCGTTAGAAAAGAAATGGATTGCTGACTGCTTCCTCGTAACCTGGTGGAAAACCGCATAGCAAATCGGACTTGGTAGGCCTCACCTCTGTCAGAAGTACATGAATTCAAGCCACCCTCCAGGAACTTGAACAAGTGAACCACACTGCCACTGGTATGTGGCAGAGTGCGAACTGTTTGACGTGTCTTCTTTCAGATGACATGTTAAACTAAGGTGCCAAATATGCCAATCCTTCAACAAACACTGCCTAAAATAGGGTGGTCTTACTGTCTTAAAGTTTTTGCTAGTGACCAAAACTTGCAATGTTTGCTTAGAATAATTACTTGGAAAAGTGATTAGACATCCATAATGGTAATGAAACTTGCTATGTAACAACAAATTCTTTCTTTCAAAACAACTGAGCTCAGCTGAGTAATCTTTTACTGTCAAATCACTCACTGATACGGACTCTCAGCTTATGCATCAAGTATCGGCTTACAAAAGAGACAAAAACAGCCATGTAAACATATACCAGCAACAAGCATCATAACTGATAAGTTATATACATCAGGTCAACCACAGGCACTTGAAATGTGATCCTAGCAATTATCACATACAGATCAGAGCTTTATTAAATGCTTGTAAACACTAAACTGAATCTGAATATCTTCAAGCTAAAATGTTCATACACACACACACACACCATACAAGAACAGAAAAGATTCACACAGGGCACATGGAAAACATGTGCTTACTTAATAAGTACTAATCCTATCCTGCACTAATTGGTTTCAGCACAGGTGCCAGAGTTGGTCATCTCTTTCTTAGTACATGAAACTGATAGTGAAATACTAGCCTTAACATGGCAAGACTAGGTTTCTTGGAAGTTGTACGGCACCAGAGGACACTGCTTAAAAATATGGGGTAGACCATTTAGGACAGAGATGAGGAGAAACTTCTTCACCCAGAGAGTGGTGGCTGTGTGGAATGCTCTGCCCCAGAGGTCAGTGGAGGCCCAGTCTCTGGATTCATTTAAGAAAGAGTTGGATAGAGCTCTCAAGGATAGTGGAATCAAGGGTTATGGAGATAAGGCAGGAACAGGATACTGATTAAGGATGATCAGCCATGATCATATTGAATGGTGGTGCAGGCTCGAAGGGCAGAATGGCCTACTCCTGCACTTATTGTCTACCTTTGGCAGACATTTAATCTACCTTCTCCAAAGTGCCTCAGACATTAACATACTGAACCAAAGTCACTCGCCATCTCTCCAATATTCCTTAAAATGATTAATGACCAAGAGCTCAATTTATGGAGATAAACAGAAAGGGGGAAGAGAGGAAAGAAATTTTTTGAAAGGTTCATGAAAATTAATTCGTTAAGATGTCCTCTCACTTGGTCCACTGCTACAAAGTGTTAAAGATCTTAAATAGGACAATTACAAAAAAAATTAGTTAAACTTTTTTGCTCGAAGGAGCAAGAGACAGGATTAGAACAGGATGAGGGATTTTTAGCAACTTTAAAATTAAAATATTGGGAGAAAGCTCACCTATTTAAATAACATTCTTGAACTAAGACATTGTGAATGGCTTGCAATTTAAAATAGATTATTTTGAAAACAGGCAAAGTGTAATCAATAATGTCTACGTCTTTTTAAACATTACTCAGTCATGCGTAATTATTATGCTTATGAGATTATGGCTGAAAATAAATTTAATCACTATCTTGCTTAAATAAACTTGTCTCCTAGATTTTAATTAGCTGACATCAGAACAAAAAAAACCCCTCGAATTACAGCATTTTCAGCTGATTAAATATAACCACACAAAAAAATAGTTCAATGATTTCAGGACGTGCTGTTTTGCTCTAGGGACTGTGAATTACTTGAAAGACCCCAACCATTTTAGAATATCAGGCTGCTTTTGGTAATATTTTAAAAACCAGAGTCTACATCCAAACATCACAGGACATAAAAATAAATATCAAAGATTCTGTCCCTTCATTGGTATAAAGACTGTACAAGTAAAATCCTGAAAAGAACAAGAAAAAGACAATGCTCAAGCAAGTGAAGTGAATTTTTCTCCGCTGGGTTAAAAAGGCCATCAAATTCTACCAGCAACATAAAGGCCTGTTTTAATAGGATTCTCATAACGATGAGCAGCAGCTTGTGTGTGTCCCACTTTACATTCAATAGTTTGTTAGGCGCTTGAGCTAAACAGCCGAATGCACCGATTTCCCATTGATTGAACTGCAGTATAGAGTGTCAGCACCATTCAAGAGAGATGGCTTTTTAGCTACGGTCTTAATATTGACATCAGTCCATGCACAGTGAAATGCTTACAAATGCACCATTGATTCTCATTGCATTTTAAAATAATGTACACATGCAGGAATGCAATTTTCAACCCACCTTACATCCAAACATCAGTGATACAGTACTGTTGGTACACGCCACTTTACAGTGACACAGCATTGGGGAGAAACAATCCAAGTTTTTGATGCTAGGAGACATGTTAATTCCAGGCTGATCAATGACAGATTACAGAGGGACTGAACGGCTCAGTAAGCAGCGACTTACAGCCTCTTTCAGCATCTAGTCCCCATCTCTGGCATCCTCACTTCTGACAGCTCCTTGGGTGGACTTGTACTCCTCTCAATACTTTATTCTCTCTCTCCTCCCCATGTCCCCCTAACACACACACACACACAAAAAAACTCGTGTCCACCTGCCGACACAGATGCACCCTCCAAAAAGATGATCTCACAATAAACCTGCCATCATTTGGCTGCCTTCATTTCAAAGGGGGTCCTTTCCGCCAGGGACTAATTTGCCCAAGACACAGAGTCTCAGAAGGGTCTGAATGCCAGAGTCAGATGAGCTGAACACACTGCAGCAGGTGGAGCTGCTGCAGTGCAACTAATGCTATCTCCTCCATAGGATAAGAAGCAAGTACAGCAGGCACAAAGGCATGGTATGCTGGTTTGCACGAGAAGGGAGGGGGAGGGGTAGCTTGTTGCAGCAAGAAACTCATTACATGCCCTGACAATCATGAACCTGACAGCATCCCTGCAAGGTACTTTCATGTCAAGATCACTGGAGCTACAAAAATCTGGTGAAACTACAGCTCATCAAAATTAAGACACTGTGTATGTACAGTAAGATCAATAAAATTAAAGTACAGTTTAAGATCTACACTATGGATTAAATTGCGATGTTCACAATCCTAGCAGAAGACTTTTTCTGGCTCTTTCACTTCTTTAGAAAAAAATCAACTGAAATATTTTAACAGAATGCTTCAAGTCATGCTGTTACCATAATAGTGTCACTACCGCCCCCACATCTAACAGCTGTTTAATTCAACTGGCTTAAAAGAATGGTACTAGAAAACCATGTACAGCAATGAAATTAACAGTGGGGATGATACAGTACAGCTTTTGAACCTAAGAGGTCCTATTATTATAAGCACACTGCTGTGACTGTGCAAGCTTGATCATACCCTTGGGAGGGTGGATTGGGGGGGGGGGGGGGAGGTCACGGTGGTATTTTTCCAGTCATCTGTAGGCCGTCCTTAAACATGTCTCAGCACTACCATCCCAGAGCTGGCCAATCAAATCACACTGCCTTGTGTTGGACAACGCAAGCTGGCGCACGTGACCTGTCGCCCGCTTTATTTTCCCATGGCTGAGCAGATTACACAAGCAATAACCTGACAAGCAAGCAGAGGGTGGTTATTCAATTTAGTCTGGCATGGTTATTTTTCAAACTTTAATGCATTCTTTCAAAAGTGCAGCCTATTAACTAAGCTGCTCTTTGCTGTATGCAATGCCCTGAATCAAGTGATCTACAAATACTTTGTCAAAACAGTTCAAGTCTGTCATCATGTGCATGTTGCAAAACAATAAAGTATAAATGGAAACAGGAAGGGGAGGGCCAGAAGGTTGAAATACAGAGACTTAACCACTTCAGTAAACCAGTCACACAGCAAGCCAGTGCTCCCAGTTTTATAACAGGTGGACTCACAACATGCTGATAACCTAGAAGTGATTCATCTGAAGCGTACCCACTACTTATCCAGCACACCTTTTGCTTCTTTACTTCTATTAAAAAGCACTTTTTTTGTAGCTCTTAATTATACAAATTAAGTAAATTAATTAATTTGAACCACTACTTTACAACACAATGCCCTAAAACATCCTGAATGGTAGGTACACAACCAATACACTGAAATTTTGCCTGGCAGCAGATTATACCAGACATAGGAAATAGTACTTGGCTTCACTGACAATCTGCGCAATAAAGTAGAATTTCTTCCTGTATTGTAACTCTCAGAATTTGCACTTCCAGCACCATGGGTTTGATCAATTACCCCTTAGGCAAACCAGTTATTCCATATAAGCAATTGACCCAAGCCACTGATCTAGTTGCAAATGGGAACTGACCAAAAGTTATAGTGCTCAGCAGAAAAGGCAAATGCACTTACAACATCCTAATGTTGCATAGGTTACCTACAGTCAACTAGAAGGATCCAGCCGGCAAAGATCCAGAGCCAAGGAGATCATTAGCTGAGTAAAGGTCATTAGCTGAAATATTAACTCACCTTCTCTTCGCAGATGCTTCCTGACCCATTGAGGTTTTACAGCTTCTTTTATTCTTCTTTCAGATCTCCAACGTCTTCCCTTTTTTGATTTTCTGATCTTCATCTCGACTGACAAAAACCACCCAAGGGGCTTGGATCATTCTCACAATTGCATTTTGACAATCAGTGGCTTCTTTTGTAAGACACAGTAACTGGATATATTGTGCTTTTAACCAGGCACACAAGAAAACATGCTAGTTGTTCATGTTGAACAGTGATTTTTATTGTAACATGAACCCATCCCACCCTCCTGAAAAAAAAAGTAGAACAGAGTCTCCTAGCATGCTGTTTCACTATTGGGTCCTTCTACCCATGCTGTGCCTCTTGCTGGTGAGGTCATTCCTCTTAACTTGATTCATGGAGGTCAATACCATCAATTGATCATCTATATATGTACAGCTGAAAAGCCTCGATTTAGAGACTGGCAGCAACTTTGGCTCAGATTCCTGCAAGTGGGGCCAGGAGGAGAAAAGCTGCTATCAAACAAAAAAAAAAGAACAAGCTGCAAGGTTTGAAAACTCTGAAGACTGAAACTGCTCCATTGTGAAGATACCAGGTGACTTCGGATTTTGTTGGCTATAAATTGCTGGCAAACAGAAAGTGTGTACATCCTGTTAATCACAGGCAAAAAGCAGAGTGAGGGGAAATACGAATTACAAATTCTTTCCCCCGCCCCCAAGTCCCGAGACCAGCGAGGTATTGCTTGATATTTTCTTTTCCTTTTCACACAAAAGCATGCACCATGGAAAGAAAAAGGAAGTCAGTTGCAAATCATAAATTTCTTCGGAATCAAGGATGTTGGTAACAGTTTACTTGCTTAAGAGTCCAGTAAACCACATGTCTATCAACTGACTGATCTGTGGTTGCAACTTTTTTCTTCCTAAGAATGGGAAAGCAGATAGATTAGAATCAAAGATGCAGCAATTTTTTTTCTCGGTGCTCAGGAAAGTAGTCCAGGCAAAGTCAGATTCTTTCTGGGGATGAGACTTCTGAAAGGGGATGGCAGATATGGAGAGCAGTCATTCTATAACCCTTTTTCTCATAAGACAGCAACTGAATTCAGAAATTAAACTGTATGCATCAGCAGTTTATCAAGGTCAGGTTCCAGTCATGTGACAGGGTAGTTTTTGATTGCTTTTATCAAAAATGTCATTGAGAGGTGAAGAGATGCAGAAGGCTCCTGTGGAGGTAATTGAAATATCATTACCATCTTGGTATCAGTAGTAAACTTTGAATTCCTTTGCATTGTGGTCTTTATGCAAGTTGGAGTCTCCAGGCAGCTCATACTCATAATAAACAGCAAGCCAAATCTCCAGAGTTAAAGGTGGTGTGAATGGACTAGCTGCCTGTGACTCTCAGAAAGTTCTGGAAGGTTCCAGCTAATTCTCATGATTATTGCAGCCATCTCGAGAGTTCGGCAATGTTGACCAGTTGTTTCAAAAACAAAGGATTTAAACAAGGAAATTATGAAGAAAACAGATTTATGGCGAAAATATGATGCCTATATTCATGCTCACTGACAATTACAATAAATTGAGGGAAAATACAAGATGGCCTTTTAGACAGGATGGACGGAGATAAATGAGCAGAAGTCTTCCAGAGGAAGTAAAAGTGAGAAGGTCTCATGCTGCATGTTTCACCTTTAGCTCAGTTGGCTGGATGGCCGTTTGCAATGTAGCATGACGCCAAAAGATGAATTCAATTCCCACACCAGCTGATGTTACCACAAAGGACTCTCCTTTCTTTTTCCTTTGAAAGGACTCTCCTTCTTGACCTTGTCCCTCGCCAAAGGGGTGATGGTTTAAACCACCACTAGATATCTCTCTCTAATGGCAGCACAGCCCTATGGTAATCTGGGACTACTGTGCGGCAAGTTTACCTTCTTACCATGAAAGGTAGCACCTGCAACAAATAAAGCACTAGTCTACTGACAAAAATGTCAGCCTACTTCATGGTGTTTTCAAAGCAGAGAAGTTAATTTAGTTGATATTAATTTGTATTTCCCTGAACTTGTGTTTTGTAGAGATTTTTGGAGTTGTAAAACTTAATGCAGCCTAACTCAAAGCAAAATTATGTGGGAAGAGTGAGCTTACAGTAGGTAATAGCAATCCTTAGTATGATAGAATGGGATGACAGAAATACCATGACAAGTGTTGCAATAACACAGTACAAAAAATGTAAGCATGTAAGAAAAAGTGATTATACTCAAGTGGCGACAAGCTGTAACTTCTCAAATTTCAAGCATCAAGAAGAAAATAATTATTTCTCAATTTTTCTCTGCTGGGAAACTGGAGAATAAGTAGAGCAGTTGTCCACTGCATAAATGGTAACCTTGATGTTTGAATAAAGTCACTAATCTTAAATATAAATATTGCTCTCAAATTTTAATCAAAAGGTATCCTGCAATACAGTAGTATTGCCCTACTCTGGCTCAGAGATTGGAGTTCAATTCCCAATTAATGTCATAACATGACTGAAACCATAAATTAAAACTACTTCAAATTTGTTTTGGTCATTCTCAGCACCAAATGCTCTACCATTTAGAAACATGCAGGTGTAGGCTTTTCAGGCCTTCAAGTCTGCTGTGTCATTCAATATGATCATGACTGATTTTCCAACTCAATACCTTTCTCCTGTTTTCATTTCATGTTCTTTGATCCTTTGGCCCAAGAACTTTATCTGTACATTTTCAAGAAATAGTTGATGTTTTGCCCTCAACTGTTTTTTGTGGCAAAGAATTTCATAGGTTCAGCTCTCTTTGAAGAAATGTATCATCTCATTTGGCTCAGCAAGCTGCAGAAAATCTTAATACAACCAGGTACAATCTGATGACAAAGAGATTCGAAGTTTTAAATGGATAAATGATAAATTGCAGCAATCCTCCACCAATTCTGGGATAAATTCATATGCAGCACTTTGCAAAAAGGAATACATGAAATGAATAAATAAATTGGAATACCAATGGACAATCTAATGAATGGACAAGGTTTCTCATTAAAAGTCAGTCAAGCAATTATTAATCAAGGGGTCAGGATGCACATCCTCAGGCAAGTAACCCGTACCTTATGATTCTAAATGTGAACCAGTGAACAAAGAGTAGGCACTTTCACTGCAGAAAGGAGAAGGAACTGATCTAATTTAAAGCATGTGTACAAATCAACCTAAACTGCCATCACAAACATCAAATCAATGGAATACAGATATGCAGAACACGGTACTGCACAATGACAATGTATTTTACAAAGGAATAAGATCACAAAAATTTTTCAAACCACAAATGATCTCCACATAAGTCAGTTATGACCAGGAAGCACAATTGTAAGACACATTTGGGAGCATAAAAAGTGGTACACTTTGACCTACACACAAGAATTGGAAGTGGAAACAATACCTGGTACATGCATGGAATGAGCTGCCAGAGGAAGTGGGGGAGTCTGGTACAATTGCAACATTTAAAAGGCATTTGGATGGGAAGGGTTTGGAGGGATATGGGCCGGGTGCTAGCAGGTGGGACTAGATTGGGTTGGGATATCTGGTCGGCATGGACGGATTGGACCGAAGGGTCTGTTTCCATGCTGTCCATCTCTATGACTCTATGAGCAACCCAATTGCCCAATTTCCAGTCTGCTGAAAAGTAATGCATTATTTTAAAGGAGAACTAGGTAACAAAATTCAGAACCATGGACAGCATGCTATTTTGACAGCTTCATTATTGGTTATAGACATAACTTATAATGCTCCTTCCCAAAACTTCAAGCAAATGAATGTGAAATTACTGTAGCCGTGGGATGAAATAGCCAAAAACTTGAGAAAAGAACTTTAAAGATGTCTTTCAAACAGAAGGTAGCAAATAGTAGTAGACAGCATTCTATAGCACAGGCTAGGACAACATAAGACCTGGCTACATATCCAAAATGCATGTTTGCAAAATTTGCTGATAATACAAGGATCAATAGGAAACTAAGCGGTGAGGAGGACGAGAGAGTGTTCAAAGAGAAAAAGGACAGGTTAACAACATGGACCAAGGTTAGCAGATAGAGTTTAAATGTGAGAAAGTTTTAACTGGTTCACTTTGGCAGGAAGAACAGAGAAATGCTTTTCTTTGTTCAGGGGATATGAGCATTCATAGCTGGGCCAATACTTAATGCCAATTCCCAATTTCCCTGGAAAAGTTATGATGAGCTGTGTCGTGAACCACTGCAGTCCTTGATGTGTAGGTACGCCCATGCTGATAGGAAGGGGAATTCCAGGATTAACAGAGAAATTGCAGACCTCTGAGGCAAAGGCTTTTGAGAGTTAGAAGCCACCAGTCAGAAATGACAAATACACAAAGCAGTGTCGTCTAGGACATGGAGAAAGTGAGGACTGCAGATGCTGAAGGTCAAGAGTCAAGAGTGTGTTGCTGGGAAAGCATAATAGGTCAGGCAGCATCTGAGGAGCAGGAGAATCGACGTTTCGGGCATAAGCCCTTCATCAGGACATGGGCAGTATGTTTTGCATTAACTGGACAACAGAATTAAAGACTAAGGCTAGCAAAAGTATTGCAATAGTCTGGTGGTGCCAAATATATGGACAAATAATTTAGCTGACAATAGCTGATATAGAGGCAAAGCCAGGCAATGTTATACAGGTGTAAAAATAGGAAGTCCTGTCACTGGAGGCAATAATTCATCCTATACTTCATGATTGCTGGTTTCCAGTGCTCTCAGCAGTCAGAATCCACTAATTTCAGTCTTCTCATTACACAGAGACTGTCAATTTCCGATGAAATAAAAAACCAACAGCAATACTCTACAACTCTAGTAAATGCAGATAAAGATCTATAACACTGATAGTCAATCAGCACTTTTCCAAGACACGATATGGGCAAGAAAACATCTCAGTAATTACTTTTAAACCCTTTGTGGTTCCCACGTAGTGGAATTACTGGTTCATTTGGACTGCATCAGAAAAGAGGAAATGACAGTGCAGCTCTCAGACTTTTGGAAACAGAGCAACTTTCACTTTTATTCTCATTTCCTCATGTTCTGGAAGGTCACAGGACAGAAAATGTTAATTGCTTTTTCTCCATAGATGTCACCAGATCTCCTGAGTTTCTCCAGCAATTTGTTTTGTTTAAAGATTTTTAACATCCAAAGTTTTTGTTTTATTTCCTCATGTATTGTTTAGCATAAATAATTTTCTTTTTAAATAAAAAGATTCAAAACACAGAACTAAAGAAACTTGTAAATGTAGAACCAGTCATAATCTTAGGACATCCCAAAACACTTTTTGAAGTAAAGTTACTGTTCTAATTGCAGACTACAGAACAGTAAATCAAGAAACCTGACCTATGATACATGGAAATATCTGAGCATGTTTTGGTGATATAAAACAGCATCATAATACAAACTGAGGTGTGTAACTGGCAAAATACATGTCAGTTCAATGAAGAATTGCATAATTCAACAATTGCTGATGAGAAACATGAAAATCTCATTGGCAAAGTTTGGAATGTCAGCAGGCTTTTTTTGTTCAAGAACCATCAATATCAATGTTGCACATTGCCTCAAGTGTATATCAGTGGGAAAAGTGCTTACTGTGACATAGAATAGTCTTGGACTTATCTGCTTGAATTCAAAACCTACTGAGAAAGTCTAAGGCTTGAGCAGGTAGAGAAAGAGTTAAGTTTAGATCAGAGTGGTGCTAGAAAAGCACAGCAGGTCAGGCAGCATCCAAGGAGCAGGAAAATCGACGTTTCAGGCAAAGGCCCTTCATCAGGAATGACTATTCCTGATTAAGGGCTTTTGCCCGAAACATTGATTTTCCTGCTCCTCGGATGCTGCCTGACCTGCTGTGCTTTTCCAACACTATTCTGATCTAAACTCTGGTTTCCAGCATCTGCAGTCCTCACTTTTGCCTAGAGAAAAAAAAAAGAGTTAAGTTTTGGGTTGCATGACAAAGGCTCAGCTAGCATGACTTTGACTAGATAAGAACTTGCAGTAAACAAGGAGGTGCTGGAGGCAAGGGTAGTGGTTTAACGAGGTGAAGAACATATATTCTGTAATGCCAGTTAATGAGGTGAGAAACATCTATTGTGTAATCCCAGATTACTTAATCCTTACTGCTGATGTTTGCTAATTGTAACAGTCACCCAATCAATATAGATGTTGCCTTATTTGGATGCTGCTCCCTGTAAAGTGACTATATAATTCCTTAAGAATCGGCTGTTCGGGAGAAGACCAAGAACTCACGTCTCTGTGCACATGGGCGATTGTGCCCTCTCTCTCTCTCTCGTCCTCTCCCCCTCTCTCCCTCTCTCTCCAGAGCTCAGAATAAAAGTGAAGAAGGTACAACCATACCGTATTTGAGTGTTTGTTTCAACTGATATGGAAACGGGACAATATTGGTGAGCCAGGTAGGAGTCCAAATGAATATTTACGATCAGACAGTGTCAGCGATTGCCCAGAATACCAGTACCTTGAGGTGGATGGGCACCTTGGTCCCTCTCGATATTCCTGCGTGTCGGAAACGGTCCACTCATTCAATTGCTTTCTATTCTATGGACTCCTCTAACAGTAATTAGTTCAGTCAAGAGTCAGAGTTTGGTAAACACACTGACAAATAAGGGCTCAAATTCTCTGGGCTTAATTGGGGTTCAGGTTCAAGTCCAAGTCCTTGGACATGTACAGTAAGAAGGGGTTCAAGTCCCATGAGAAGTAAAGTGAGAAAGGGGTTCGGGTCCCCTAGGTAAAGGGGATTAAAGTCGTCTTGTGGAGAGCTTTGAGGCTCCAGAGCATTAAAAAAAAGTTAGAAACCAGGAACTTCAAAGAAAAACATCTAAACAAAATTTGGTTATCGCCTTTATCCCCCACATCTCCCCTTAGAAGTACTTTTAGGGCATCATGACGTCACTGGGAAACGGGGGAGAAAGTGGAGCTGGGCCGCTCGGATCCCAACAGTGAAGTGAATCGACTGCCAGGGAAGCTTTTTCTGGATTTTTGTTGTGGGAGTCTCAATTTCTGGGCTGTGGACTTGACTCAGCGGATCTTTGTTCTGGGGGAGGGAGTGGATTGGACTGCGGCACTGTGTGGTCCGCTGAGAGGATTTCCACTTTTTAAGAAGTGCAATTTCATCAAGATGATGTTTAATAAAAAGGAGAAATGCTGAAATTAAGCTTGCACTCTTACTTGGCTCGAAAAAGAAAGTTTCAGTATAAATTATACCACACTGAAAGTGTTTGATATTTAGGTATTTTGGTTTGTTACCCGTTCAGAAAACATCAAAGTAACTTTTTGCTTTATTTGAATTAGGATCTCAATTCAATATGCTTTACGGGCTACATAATAGGGCACATTTTGTTTTTACATTAATATTACACAACATTAGATCCTTTTCAAAACTATCAAGTATGTAACCTTAAAACAAACTTATTGAGGATCTCGAGTCCCTGATTTGTTTGAAATTCTACAATGCCTGCCAGAGGTTATGTTTTAGGCAGATGAGAGTATTTTAAAATATCTTTGTTGCTTTTTGTTTTTTAAAAAAAAGTGTTCACAAAAAAGTTCATTTTTAGTTTGATATTTTGTTCGGGTTTTAGAGAATATTAGAACTTGAGGCTGAGCTGTTTAAGCTCTGTCCATTATTGTTAAGATTTCATTGGCCCCCTTCATACTGCACATTCAAAGAATGTTGGTCTCTACCAAAGTTGCCACTGTAATTCCAACTGTTTTATTTGGGAAGCTTCATTTGCAGAACATATTGTAAAATATTCAACATTTGTTTCACACGGATATTTGAGATTTAAATCTGAACTAAAACTACCTCTTAAATGGCTAAAGTACAGGAAACATTGTTGTTTTCTTGTTGCTGCAGATTTTGGAAATACTTTTCCTGACAGCTTTCACATTAGCCAAGTATTAACTTGTTAAAGAAAAATAATTTTTAATGACCTGAATCAAACCCCGGGGGTTTGATTTTAGGAACACTGATTTTGTTTATAATTGACTGCATTGTTTAGGCAGTACAATTTAGAAGGTTATGGATTGTATAAAACTCGATGATGTCATAAATTGTGCACAGTAACAGACTTCAAGATGACTGAGAATGTTGAAATAGGCAGACACAATTTAGTGTAGCTAAATGTGTAATCATTTTCATACTGATACCCATCTTGGCAAGGAAGGAATGAGGGAGGAAATGCAAAAATACTTTCAGTAGCTAACCGTCTCTGAAGTTTCTCCATTCACAGGTAAAGCATGCCTTCGAACCACCACTTGCTCCTCCACAACCTGATCCAATGGATTCAATTAGCTCCCCCGTCATGAGCATGAAAAATGAAGAAGCTCGCAACAGTGAAGGGGCAGTTGGTACGCTTTTTGTCAGTGGCCTTTCTGTAACATTAAACCACGTGAGCTTTAGTATGTCTTGCGATCATTTAAGGTATATAAAGGTTCACTGATCAAGCTAACACCAGCACAGCCAGTTGGCTTTGTTCCATTTGACAGCAGAGTGGGAACAGAGCAGCAAAGAATGCTGCATTCACCTACCCTGCTGCTGCAGCTGCATGATCCTGAGATGTTCCATCTGAAGCATCTCAGGAAGGATGGAAGTCTTGTCAGTTTTGTTAAGTATTTAGCTGCCCTCATTCAAGAATTCAGATTGCTCTGTGGGGTGATTCAGAAGGAGAGACTGGATTTTCCATCACAATATAATTTAAAAGTGAAGGACAAGCATTTCTCAAGACCAAGGAGAAATGGTGTGAAATTCTGCAGATCTACAATTAGGATCTCTTCATCCATGGTTGTTGTTGGGTGTTTCCGATTGTGAGACTGTATCACTCAGCCTTGCTGATCACAATCATACTGACTTCTTTACGGTCAAGGGTCTGAGCTTACCTTTATGAATCACATTGAAGAACAACATCATATAATGGACACAAGTTTTAGACTTTGAATAAATAATGTTATATACAGTGAATCTCAAAGTTGTACAATCCATGCTAAATGTTGTTATATGATTAGTAATCAACCAGATTAGTTCCCCTTGGACTTTACTGAACAAAGCCCCTCAATGTTCCCTTAGTGGTTAAACTCCCAAAATAACAAGGTTTGATTGGGCATGCTAACTCTCCACATCAGTGGGGTTCAGTATTCTGCAGCCTACAGATGAAATGTACACCCTGTAATGTCTTCTCTCTTCAAAGTCCTCAGGCCATACCTATTCCTTAGTTGCAAGAGAACGAGGGGGGGGGGGGGTGAAGAGAGAGAGAGAGAGAGCAAGAGCAAGAGCGCGAGAGAGAGCGCGAGAGAGAGCGCGAGAGAGAGCGCGAGAGAGAGCGCGAGAGAGAGCGCGAGAGAGAGCGCGAGAGAGAGCGCGAGAGAGAGCGCGAGAGAGAGCGCGAGAGAGAAAGCGAGAGAGAAAGCGAGAGAGAAAGCGAGAGAGAAAGCGAGAGAGAAAGCGAGAGACTCTGTGCCTTGTATTTATTCCTTCATTTGCTAGTGTTCAATCCCTTCTTTGAGGCTGCCTGTATTAAGGTTTTCTGACTGATCTCCACAGGGCAAAATAAAACAAGAATTGGTCCCCTATACAGAAAGTTTATTTTTTGCATGAGTATTGTTATCTGCCCTTTGTTTAGCTGGTATTGCAGGGCAATGGGAACCACTCATCTTGAATATTATATGATATATGAACTGCCTTCTGATGGGCTCGGTCGTCTCCTTAATTATATCAAACCAGTGGATGTCAGTCTCCCTAGCCAACTCTGGAGCCAGTGCTGAGGTGAGCAATGCTTTTTTGAGTGAGATTAGTTTGAGTTTATTATTTGAAAAGTCCTGTCTTTTCTGGTTTTGGGACTGACAGTCTACATTTTAAACTTAAAGCTGGGATATTGCCTGGTGAAAACCAAGGCATAATTCTCAGTAATTGCTGTATATTTCACTATTATAATCATGGACATCTTGCATGGGAAACATGGGCACATTAACCTTTATAGCAAGTATGACATATTGATATATCAATGAGAACTTTCGTGCTGTCAAGATTGGATTTGCAGTGTATATTCCATCCCCATTTCACCTCTGCTTTGATTTTGTAAACTAATAAATAAAATCCATATAAGGTAAAGGCATACTTCATGATGAGTGACTTGTCCTGTAATATACCCAGTCTCTGCCTAACTCTTTTGCCATGGTGTTGCTACAGGTCAGGGAAGATAGCTGATTTTTTTTCCCCTTTTTATTATATATAGAAATTATTTTGCATTAAAGTAACACAAGTGTCATCTGCCTCTTTTAAACCCCACCATGGATCAATGTGGACAAAACTGAGACATTGGGAGAAAACCCACAAAAAATAATTTCCATCTAAGACTCTCAAATTAGTTACTAGATTATTCACTTTCTTCAATACTCCAGACATTTAAAACTCCACACAGGCTACACACAAATTGAAAACATTGGCTAACTGAAGAGCTGCCCATGGTGAATGAAATTTATAGAATTATGTCTTATGAAAGAAATGTTGCAACATGCACAAAATTAACAGGACACCACAAAAATGGTCTTTAATTATTGTGAACAAAGCAAAGTTTTCATCCCACAAAATACATGGCAATTTCAGAAGGAAAGATATGTTCTTCCCGCTCGGGGAGTGGGTGGCGAGGGGGAAACTGACACAAAAGAAACTCAGAACTACTGAATGATCAAAAGGGAAGAACTTTACATAATCAGCCTCTGCAGTAATCAACTGCAATCTGCATAGCTAAAGGAAATAGGGAATAATATACGAGAAGGGAAGAAATTGCGTATGGCTGTCCATCACTGCCAGACTCTCTGTAAGCAGTCAGTCAGTAAGGTACCACTTCAACAATAACAGATAAAAGCATTTGATCATATAACCAGACGAGCCTAACTAAAAGAATACTTAAAGAAGCCCTTAAATTTCCAGGTAGATTAAACTTAAAGAGCTACTTTACAAATATGCTCTCGGCATTGCAAACATGATTTCACTCAGCAAGCAATGAGTTCCAAGCGGCATATCATCTTTCAATGATCAAACATGTGAAACGTGAGAACACCTAGCGATTTCCCTGCTGCAAGATTTTCTTAAAAGAATGTACATAAGAGTTTCAAAAGCTGTCAACCATTTAAACAAATGCAACAGTCATCAAGTATTCTGAGATATCGGGTTTTGTTGAAATGACAGTTCTTTGTAATTCAGAAAGGCCTTGACCTTTAAAATATTCCATGTAGCAAAGTAATATTAACTATAATTTGAAAATCATACTTGAAAAATATACTGTCCCATCATTCAAATAAGTAATTTTACAAAATGACTTGACATCAGAAGGCATGTCCGGCACTTATCTATGTGCAGATGTGTGTCACATCAATTAGAAACTTAATTATTTCCACATGTAAAATAGCACACTCCAAACCATGATCACAAAATACTGTGGCTGTAATGCTCCTCGGCCTAGAACTCAATATTAATGCAATACGATGAATACAATCAAGTTGGAAATCACCTGGGATGCCAGTCAGGAACTGCCAAATATGTCTTAAAATTGAATGTTGATAATTTGATTCTTGCCTTTAACTTTTTACTCAAGGAGGCAACATCAAAATATAAAAGAAAACAAGTGTAGAAAAATACACATCAATAGCTATGTATAGACTTGGAAAAAATAATGGAACGATACCTAAAAGGTGGTAATGTTATGTTATTCTTCCACATTTATTATACTTCCACAAACAATGTCTGCAAAGTTTCTGAAGCACTTACCTATATTGAGAGAACTAAATATCGAAATGACTTCAGTTGCTATAAACATTTTGGGCTATAAATGCACTTAAAACATGCAAGATCCTGTACCCTTGTCAGAATAGTGCTATAGATACATGCTGGCTGATTAAATTAAAATAATTTCAAATCTACTGATACAATGTATTTCACTCAAGCCATAAGAATACAATACAGTAAAGAAGCAAAAATTAAATCACCTGCTGTATTCTTTGGCACTACTATCACACTTTTAAAAAGATCAAACCTTTAAGCTGAGGTACTGTTTACATTAATTCAATGCTGCTTAAAATGACAGTCATAATTGATTACTAATGCTATAATCTGCAATGTGTCAGCTGTGACCTCTATGGTAATATTCTTGTTTGAATCATAAGGTGAAGGTTCAAGTCCCACTCCTGCACTTAGGCAGTAAAATCAAAGATGACACTCCATTGTAATATTCCAGAAGTGCTGTAAATGATGGAAATGCACCCTTTCATGAGAGGCGATAAACACAGGCTTCGCTTTCCTAGATGACCATTAAAAATCCATAGCACTATTTTGAAAGATGCACACAGTATTTTTTTCCAGCAGTATGTAGGCCAATATTTATCACTCAACCAAAATTACAAAACCCCATTGCCCAGCCACTAGAAAATCATGGTTTGTGGGAGGATGCAATGCACAAGTTAGTTGACAGGTTTCTATCTCACAACAAGAACTACTATTCAAAAAGTACTTTGCTGGCTGTAAAGAACTTCAGGATGCCCAGTGCCTGTGAAAAGTACGATATACAAGTCAGTCCATTTTTTAAAAAAATCTGCAACTAAAACATTTCAAGGTCCAAGGACAGCAATCATGTGTCCATTAAGGAGTGTTTTGCAGTCAAAACACATTTATATAGTTGAATTAAATATTATAAATTAAAGTGCCCAATTTAAAATATTAGACTTAAACTATTAAAAGCTCAATATCGTAGATACTTCTTTGAAATTGTTTTTGATGGATCAAAAGTCTGAACTAAAAACTGAGTTAAGCCTACCACTCACCATTTAAGCCAAACTAAGTGGCAAAACACTCTGATAATAATAAAGACAGTCTGTGCGTGTATCGAGTCAGGAACTTGAGTGACAGTGCTTCAGAATAATTAGAAGTTAAGGTCTGGGAGATTTCAGGTGCTGGAATTACAAGGGCTGGGATGCAGTCCAATCGAAGTTGACCAGTGAAGATGAAAAAAAGCTGGTATATAAGACATGTCTGTAACATGGCGAAGCATTAAGGAGACCTATAAAACTTAAACTGCTTACTTTACAAAAAGAGAAGAAATTTGGGGTGAGAACTCATTTCATCATAGCAACAGTTGCCATGTTCCCAGGTATCAGGTACATATCAGTTTCATGAGCAGCATGTAGCCAAGCAGCAAGCCCAGAATTTTCTCAAACCAGGCTCTTTTGGTAGCACAGGTATTAGGATAGGGGTGAGGATAATAGGCAAGCTATACAAAACATTGAGTGTTCAAACCCCAACAAAGCAAATTTCACAATTTAAACTTAAGAATCAGCAAATTCTAATTAGTTAGTTATTAATTAAAACAATTTACAGGCTGCCAGGTGATGCTAAATGCTCAACTTAGGGGAAGGGAACCTGCTATTCCATCTCTATACTTCATTGGAAAGCTGCCTGCATCCCAAGAATTGAGAGAAGACTAACAAAATCCAGTGTCAGAATCCAAAAACAAAAGTCGCAAGTGTAGTGCTGGAACAGCACAGCAGATCAGGAACCAGGAGAATTGACATTTTGGGCATACGCCTTTCATTAGGAATGAGGATTGTGGGTTGGCACTGAGAGATAAATGGGAGGAGGGTTGGGTTGGGGGCAAGGTAGGTGGATGAAGGTGAGGGAGAAGGTAACAGGTTGCGGAGGGTGGGGAAAAAGGATGATGGGCAGGTCTGGAGGGTGGTGCCAAGTTGGAGGCTAAGTGGGGTGAGGTGGGTGGGGGGGGGGGGGGGGGGGGGGGGAGAAAAGTGGAGGAATGAGGAAGCTGTTTAAATCCACATTGATGCTGTGTGTTTGCAGGGTCCCAAGGCAGAATATGACGCATTCCTCCTCTAGGTGTTGGGTGGTAACGGTTTGACAGTGGAGGATGTACATCTCTGGGACACCCGCACCCACCAAACCCACCGTCCCGTAGCTTCAACACCCCCTCCCATTCTGTCCTCGGCCTCCTCCTCCACCACCAAACCATTACCTCTCGATGCCTGGAGGAAGAACACCTCATATTCCGCCTTGGGACCCTGCAAACACACAGGATGTGTGGATTTCAACAGCTTCCTCATTTCCCCTCCCCCCACATTATCCCAGTCCCAAGCCTCCAACCTGGCACCACCTTCTGAACCTGTCCATCACTTCCCCCTCTGATCATCTTTTCCCTCACCTTCATCCAAATATCACTTTCCCACCCAACCCCACCCCCTCCCATTTATCTCTCAGCCCTAACCCATAAGCCTCATTCCTGATGAAGGGCTTATGCCCAAAACATTGTTTCTCCTGCTCCTTGAATGCTGCCTGACCTGCTGTGCTTGTCCAGTACTACACTCTCGACTCTGAGATCCAGCATCTGCAGTCCTCACCTTCTCCAAAAACAAAAGCTCAAGGTCCCAGAGAGGTTGAAAATGAACAGTCCCAACAGAGCAATAAAATGGACAGGCTTAAATATCTGTCACTTATGTGATTATGTTTATTAGTATGTTAAGCATTTTACATTAGGCTTGCGCACAAAAACATCTGGGGAAACAGGACTAAAGCTAAAATAACAATTTGTCATTTTAACAGGTTATTTTCAATTACTAACTAGGAACGAAATTAAATAGATTGACAGTCTATTTTCACCCTTCCAACTATTAGTTTGTAATTGGTGATTTTTTTTCCTAATTGGAGATGACAGAAATGCTTCCTAAATAGAACTGAACCAAGTGTATTTGACAGATGGCATGCTTGACTTGCATATTAAAGTTGCTCATAAGATACAAGATTAGAAAAACTGACAATGTCAGTGTCACATTTATACTAACTTTTATCTGTAAGCAATGGACTCAGGCAATCTTACTGTTCATTGTGCAAAGGAATCTTTAAAGTACTTTTGGTTAATCTTCTGCCAATGCAGTAGAGGGCAGTATAAATCCAATTAATACACACCACTACCATAAACATGAAGGAAATACCAAACCAGGGTTCTAACGTTACGACAAATCGTTGTCACTGCATTATTGCTAATCTGCCAAGTCACAAAGACTCATGATTTTGAAGGGTTTTAATTCACCCTAATAACAAATGCACGATTCATCATGACAAAAGAAAAAGACACAGCAATGCAAGTTTAGTTAGACTTGGGGGCATATAATGTTATGACTATTGTGAAAATGGACCATTAGTATTCAAATGAACTAAAAGTGATTTTACAGAAGGGCATTGTAATCCTAAACTTGTTTCTGCAATTGCCTGGCAAGCCAAGGTAATCTCTATGGTATAGGGACTATAATGAGGTCAGCCACCTAAACCTCGGAGTTGCTGGAAAAACTCAACAGGTCTGGCAGCATCTCTGCAGAGAAATCAAAGGTAATATTTCAGGTCCAGTGACCCTTCCTCTTCACAGATGTTGCCAGACCTGTTGAGCTTTTCCAGCAACTTCTGTTTTTTTGTTTCTGATTTACAATATCCACAGTTCTTTTGGTTTTACTCTTACTCAGAATGATCTCCCTGATTAGCAGCCCCAATCAGGGAGTCTTGGTTGATATAAAAGGTTAAGTGCCAGGGATACTGACACTCTGGTGCCTGAATCTATATTAGATAGCACTATAGTCAAGACTGTTCACGTGTAAATAAAGGGCGACTTGGTAATCCTATCCCGGCCTCTGTGGAGTTGTTTCACATAGAATATATAAACCTGGGTGCATCCAAATTACCATTTGAGTGTGGCACTGAAACTCTGAAACATCAACAGATTTGCATTTCTGGTTTTACTCGCACTTCATGGCAAAATCAATTTGATTTAGGGTTGTTAGGGAAAAGGATAAGGATGAACCAGGAATAAAAGTTCAAACCGTGAAATGCCATTTTTACGAAGTTAGATACCATTTGGCCCAGGTGGACTGGGTGCAGCTGTTTGCAGGTAGAACTATATCAGAGCAAAGGGAGGCACTCAAAGACAAAACAGCAAGATTATCAGGCATATATGTTCCTGTAAAGACAAAAAGGACAGGACTAAAAGCAGAAGACCCCAGGACACAAAAGGTATAATTATCTCAAGGCTGGGCAAGGCAGATTTCTAATCAGCAAGTAAATTAAAGGTTATGGGGATAAGGCAAGAAAATGGGAATTGTTGATTATCAGATCAGCCATCATCTCACTGAATGGCACAGCAGTCTCGATGACATGAGTTGCTTATTTTTGCTCCCATGTCTTATAGTCTGAGAAGACAACGACAAAGGACAAGTGGATAGCAGACACAGAATTTGGCAGAATCCCTACATGTAAATTTATTTGAAATTATTGGTCATGTTTGCTTTAGTTGAGGATATAGGAACAATAAATTTGCAGCCCACTTGTTAATTTTCAGGTATTGTTGATACTGATTTAGCCATTGTATGCATCTGCTATTTCTCACTTTAATGCATATATTGCTTTTATAAGTAGGAAGGAGAATGGAACCTGTCATTAGCCAAGCATTTTATTATACTGCCCTTGCTGTTAGGGAGATTAAATAAATAAAAATTCAACAAAGGCTGCCTGCAGTTGAGCATGCTCGATCTACTGTGTGATACCTCAGACACCTTTGGTAAGGAAACAGAAATGGGCTGTGTGGATATTTCTGGATTAGTATTTGCAAAGTAGTATTTCTTTAAAAATCACCATATTGAAAGCATAGTTTAATGAATTACGTGAATCACAGACTTGTTAACTTCCCCGGGGCCATCTCCACTTTGCAGTAAACTGCAAACGACGCTTTACAATTTGTCAAACAAAGTGGTACTACATCAAGTCAAGCACAAATCTGAGAGCCCTAGAGGTGAACAGGGAAATATCGGTTTATCATTGAGAGAAATCCTGAATATGTTTTGAACAGCTGACAACTCCCACTAACCTAATCTCTCAACCATTTCCTAGGTTTGCAAATGCCATCTGGTGGACTGACTGTTTTCAAAAAAAAAAAAGGGGGTAAAGAAAGTACTCCTAATCTACTCAATGATCATTCCAATTTCAAATTGCCAATGTAGAAAAATGACAGTTCAGCTTGAGCTATCTGTGTTACTCCAAACCAGTGAGAAACCCACTACAATGTCACAAGGTACAGAACCACATCCATACTAATTATAGAGAAAAAACAGTCCTGCACAGTACAGGCCCTTTGGCCCTCGATGTTCTGCCAGCCTTTTATCCTACTCGAAGACCAAACGTATATACCCTACATTGTACCATCTTCCATGTGCCTATCCAAGAGTTTTTTAAATGTCCTTAATGTCTCTGACTCTACCACCATTCCTGACAGTGCATTCCACGTTCCCACGACACTGTGTAAAGAACCTGCGCCTCTGACATCTCCCCTAAACCTTCCTCCAATTATGCCCCCTTGTGATAGAGGGATAGCCATGGGAAAAAGGTCTCTGGCTATCCACTCTATCAATGCCTCTCATCATCTTGTACGCCTGTATCAAGTTTACTCTCATCCTTCCTAGCTCCAGTGAGAAGAGCCCTAGCTCCCCCAACCTTTCTTCATAAGACATGCCCTCCAGTCCAGGCAGCATTCTGGGAAATCTCCTCTGCACCCTCTCTAAAGCTTCCACATCTTTCCTATAATGAGGCAACCAGAACGGAACACAATATTCCAACTTTGGTCTAACCGTGGCTCGACTAAGTTGCAACACAACCTCGCAGCTCTTGAACTCAATCCCCCTGCTAATGAAAGCCAAAACACCATACACCACCTTAACAACCCTATCAACTTGGATGACAACTTTGAGAGATCTATGGACATGGACCCCAGGTTCCCACTGTTTCTCTATATTGCCAAGAATCCTACTTTTAACCCTGTATTATGCATTCAAATTCGAACTTTTAAAGTGAATCAGGTTGAACTCCATCTGACAGTTATCAGCCCAGCTCTGCACCCTGTCAATATCCCGTTGCAACCGACAACAGCCCTCCACACTATCCACAATTCCACCAAACTTTGTGTCATCAGCAAACTTACTAACTCACCCATCCACTTCCTCATCCAAGCCATTTATAAAAATCACAAGGAAAGGAAGTCCCAGAACCAACCTCTGAGGAAAACCACTAGTCATCAAGATCCATACTGAATACTTTCCATCTACCCCCACCCTATCTTCTATGCGCCAGCCAATTCTGTATCCTGACAGCCAGACTTCCCTGCATCCCATGCCTGTTTACTTTCTGAATGCCTATCATGGGGAACCTTATCACAAGCCTTGCAACACATCCACTGCTCCACCTTCATCAACATGTTTTGTCATGTCTTCAAAGAATTCAATAAGGCTTGGGAAGTATGACCTGCCCCTCTCAAAGTCATGCTAACTATCTCTAATCAAACGATGGTTTTCCAAGTAATCATAAATCCTGTCTCTCAGAATCCTCTTCAATACTTTGCCCACTGTAGACCCAAGACTGACTGGTCTGTAATTCCCAGGATTATCCCGGTTCTCTTTCTTGAACAAGGGAATAACATTTGCCACCCTCCAATCATCTGGCTCCATTGGACAGTGAGGACACAAAGACCATCGCCAAAAGAGCATCAATCTCTTCCCTTGTTTTACAGCGTAACCTTGGGTTTATCCCATTTGGCCCAGGGGATTTATCTATCCTATCCAAAAGTTTTCAAAATTTTCAGCACATCCTCCTTAACATCAACCTGTTTAAGCATATCAGCCTATTTCACACAGTCCTCAGAAACGTCAAGGTCCCTCTCAGTAATAAATATTGAAGCAAAGTATTCATTAAGGACATCCCATACCTCCTCCGACTCCAGGTGCAAGTTCCCTCCACTATCTCTGATCAGCCTTACCCTCACTCTGGCCATTCTCTTGTTCCTCGCGCAAGTGTAGAATGCCTTAGGTGTTTCCTTAATCCTAGCCACTAAAGCTTTTTCATGCCCCCTTCTAGTTTGAAGTTTATTCTTCAGTTCCTTCCTGGCTACCTTGTAACCCTCTAAAGCCCTGTCTGATCCTTGCCTCCTCAACCTTAAGCTTCCTTCTTTCTCTTGACTAGATGTTCCATATCCCTTGTTACCCAAGGTTCTTTCAACCTACCATCTCTTCCTTGCCTCAGTGGGACAAACTTGTCCAGCACTATCAGCAAGTTCTTTCTAATCAACTCCACATCTCCGTCATGCATTTCTCTGAGAACATCGGATCCCAACTGAGGCACTCCAGCTCCTGCCTAATAGCATTATAATTCCCTCTCCCCCAGTTAAACACTTTCCCATATAGTCTGCTCCTATACCTCTCCATGAGCATAGTAAAGGTCAGGGAGTTGTGATCGCTATAACAAAAACTTTCCCACAGAGTTCTAACAGCTAGCATGGTTCATTGCCAAGCACCAAATCCAACATGGCCTCCCTCCTAGTCAGCCTGTCTACATATTAAGTCAGGAAGCCTTCCTGGACACATCTGACAAAAACTGCTCCATCCAAACTATTTGAACTAAGGAGGTTCCAATCAATTTTAGGAAGGTTAAGGGCACCCATGACAACCTTTCTAAAATCTGCTCATCTCTGCTGCTATTGGGGAGTCTGTGGAAAATTCTCAATAAAGTGACTGCTACTTTCCGATTCCTGACTTCCACTATACTGACTCTACAGACAAACTCTCCTCGATAATGTCCCATTCTGCATCTGTGGCCCTATCCCAGATTAGCAATGCCATTCCTCCTCTTCTTCTACCACTCACCCATTCCTTTTGAAACAGCTAAAAACTGGAACATCCTCCGTGATATCCACGTCTCCATAATGGCCACAACATCACGGTTCCAAGTATTGATCCATGCTCCAAGCTTGTCACCCTTATTCCTGACATTTCTTGCATTAAAATAGACACACTTCAACCCACCACACTAGCTGCACTTTTGCCCTATCGAGTGCCTATCCTCCTCGCAGACTCTCTGCATGTTGTATCTGGTTGTTCACTACCTACTCCTTCTGATCTGTATCTCAGGTTCCCATCCCATGCCAATTAGTTTAAACCATCCCGAAGAGCTCTAGCGAACCTGCTGCCCAGGATATTGGTACCCCTCCAGTTCAGGAGCAACACATCCTTCCTGTAAAGGTTTCACCTTCCCCAGAAAATATCCCAATGATCCACATATCTGTAGCTCTCCCTCCTACACCAGCCCCTACAGCCACATGTTAATTTGCACTCACTCTCTATTCAAAGCCTCATGAGTATGTGGCACTAGTAGCAATCCTGAGATTACTACTCTGCTCGCCCTGCCTTAAGACAACATTAAAATGAGAAGTAATAGGTAATACATCAGAGCAAAAAACAGTCAATGTAATTTTCCGCATCTCAAGACTGGTCATCTGATCATTTGCAAGGTGTGTTTGAATCAAGGACAGCATTTAGTTCTACTGCGTAACTGAATCACAAACCTCAGAGACTCTCAAAACTCATCTTAAGAGAAATCCTGGAGATACATTTTCACATAACCAAGTGCACAAGGCAATTAAATCTAACAAATAAGGGTTACAGAATCCGGAGTCATTAATAACAAAATATTATTTTTCCAGAATACAACAATGAAACCAAACACCAACAAAGCCAACGTTTAACAAGTGGGTTGCAAATTTGTTCCTGTCTTCTCATCTAAAACATGCGACCAATAGTTTTAAAGAAATTTACATGTAGAAGTGTGTTTTTTTTTCTGCACATTAAGTCTGTATTAATTACCATTTCTTAGGATAAGGGGTAGCAAATTTAAAACAGAGTTGAGATGAAACTACTACTCCCAAAGAGTTATGAATCTGTGGCATTCACTATCCCCCAAAGTGCAGTGGATACCGAGACTGAGTAAATTTGAGGAGATGGACAGATTTTTAACTGGTAAGGGGCTAAAGGGATATGGAGAGAAGGCAGGAAATAGGGGTGAGGAGTATATCAGCCATGATCGAATAATGGAGCAGATTCAATGGGCCAAATGACATAATTCTGCTCCTATACCTTATGAACTTATGAGAAATAGCAATGAAATAGTAAAATGAGCAGTAGCTGGTGTTGAGGACAAATGGAGGTCTTGTGCTAGTCAGTTGTCTGTCAAGAGTAGAGGTGAAGGAAGAGGCTACAAGGGGATTTGGGACGAGTAGGAAAATAGCTGCAAGGGGACTCGGGGAATAAAGAGAGGGACTGCCGGGGTGCTGCAGCAGTCATGGAAGTAGCAGGTTGCAGGGGGGAAGGGGAAGCTATCAGGGCACAAGAGGAGAACTAAAGAAAAAAAAGTTTTAACATTTGATCAAATAAATCCAGAGTTAACTAGTAGATAAAAATACTGAAGTAATGATTTCCTTGCAAATGCAGGTTGGATCTCTAACAATGCTCATGTTCAGGAACCACTCGCTATATGGGGGAAGATGTAGTGGATGTTTTTCAAATGAATATTATTGTCAATTGTTACAGTTAAATCTGGAGATTGAGAGCAAAGAAAAAGGAAAAAAAGTAATTGCTTGGCTGAAGTCTTTCAGCTATATTCATATGAAATAATATATTATTAGGTGTAACCTCACTAGTTATGGGGATGATGCACATGGGGTGATGGCTTTGCACGTGTCAGAGTGTGCCAGTCATTTGGGGGAAGAAAGAAGTGTTGTTAATTTATGCCTTCTGTGCTAAGTTAAATGCTGCAAGATCTAAGACATCACACGCTATGGCGTCAAGTTGACTGGAATGTTAATAATGGAGGCTATTGAATAATTTTTCTAATTCTGTTCCTGTGTTTAAATATTGAATGCTTGCTTGGATCCCATTTATTGAGTATATTTCATGACAAATGGGGAGGCACGGTGGCTCAGCGGTTAGCACTGCTGCCTCACATCACCAGAGTCCCAGGTTCGATTCCATTCTCGGGTGACTGTCTGTGTGGAGTTTGCACATTCTCCATGTCTGCGTGGGTTTCCTCCGGATGCTCCGGTTTCCTCCCACAGTCCAAAGATGTGCAAGTCAGGTGAATTGGCCGTGCTAAATTGCCCATAGTGTTAGATGCATTAGTCAGAGGGGAAATGGGTCTGGGTGGGTTACTCTTCGGACGGTCGGTGTGGACTGGTGGGCCAAAGGGCCTGTTTCCACACTGTAGGGAATCTAATCTAATCTAATCTAGATAGCAGCACAAATACAGAATGTATGGAGGGTATGGCATCTCATAATAAATGAGTTAGTGAAATGAAAAGATAGTTCCCCAAAAGTCAAAAGATGGTCCTGAAGAAAATCTCAAGAGTCCTGCATCATGCACTCTAATTTTCACCAAAAGTCTGAATACATCTAGTCTCTTACAACTCAAAATAAATCGATCTCTATCACCTCAGTGATTCTCCACCACGACCTTATGACCATTTTATGCTTGTTCGATACCTCACATATGATTACTCATTTTCACCGTCTATTTTCTGTTTCTTTGGTTAAGCCTGACATCAATAGCAAATTAAACAAGAATTCATAAAGTGAGCAACTTGTTGTAGACTGTAGGGTTATTCCATTCAATAACTGAAAATTGTGCTTGTGTCAAAGAAATATTGAAATTACTACCTAGTAAATACTTCTGCAAAGACCTATTCACAACCTGTGCATTTCTTTCTTCAACACCATTTTAGGCTGGGTGATGTATGGTTTACAGAGCATGTGATCGAATCCATTCTTACACAAATATTTCCAACTCGTCTGATGTAAACTGAAAATTATGATCTGAAACCAACTTACCTAGCAAATGTTAAATCACAAAACATTTCAAATTCTCAATAGTTTTGTGCAAAATGTGACATTAGGCACACAGGAGAAAGTGAGGACTGCAGATGCTGGAAATCAGAGCTGAAAAATGTGCTTCTGGAAAAGCGCAGCAGGTCAGGCAGCATCCAAGGAGCAGGAGAATCGACATTTTGGGTATAAGCCCTTCTTCAGGAATGGTGAGTGATTTGGAGGGGAACGTGGAGGTAGTTCCCAAGTATGTGTCACCCTAGTCATTGTAGGTGGAAGCAGTCATGTAGTTGGAAGGTACTGTCTAAGGATCTTTTGAATTTCTGCAGTGCATCTTGTAGATGGTACATGCTGCTGCTACTAAGCTGTGGTTTTGGTGGGAGTGGATGCTTGTGGATGTAGTGCCAGTTAATCGGGCTGCTTTGTCCTGGTTGGTGATAAGCTTCCTGAATATTATTGGAGCTGCACCTATCCAGGCAAGTGTGGAGTATTCCATCAGACTCCTGACTTGCACCTTGTAGATGGTGCAGTTTCTGGGGAGTCCAGAGATGATTTACTCACTGCAGTATTCCCAGCCACTGACCTGCTCCTGTACCCACAGTTTTTATATGGTGAGTCCAGTTAAGTGTCTGGTCAATGATAACCCCAAGGATGTTGATAGTAGGGCTTTCGGTGTTCGCAGCACCATTTGAGTGTCAAGGGTTGGTGGTTATAGCATCTCTTACTGGAGACGGTCATTGTTTGGCTTGGATGTTACTTGCCACGTGTCTGCCCAAGCCTGGATATTGTCCAGATCTTGTATTTGAAATTGGACTGCTTCAGTATCTGAAGTTGTGAATGGTGCTGAACTGTGTTCAGTTATTGGTGAACATTCCCACTTCTGACCTTATGATGGAGGGAAGATCATCGATGAAGCAGCTGGAGATGGTTGGGCCGAGGACACTACCCTGAGGAACTCTTGCAAGATATCCTGGAGCTGAGATGATTGGCCTCCAGCAACTGCAGCCAAGGGCTTATGCCCTAAACGTCGATTCTCCTGTTCCTTGGATGCTGCCTGACCTGCTGCGCTTTTCCAGCAACACATTTTCAGCTCTGATCTCCAGCATCTGCAGTCCTCACTTTCTCCAACTTCCTATGTGCCAGGTTTGACTCCAACCTGCAGAATTTTGTCCAGCTTTGCAGAATCTCTAGTTATAGAATTATTCAAATATGTGCTGCTATTGAAAAATTTGTTCCCATTGATCTAAAAATGAAATTCAAAGTATTTTAATTGGATTAGCCTTGAAAAGAGCCTGAGATTTGACATCAAAGAAGAAAATGCAATTATTTTCAAATAAATAGGACCTTGGGTAAAATAATTGGGAATTCTGCAGATTTAACGACAAATTGTTTTTTCTGCCAAATATGGCAATGGTATTCCTCCAGCCTGGCACCCATGTATGAATCGCAGCAACCAAATTTGAAACTCTAGCCCTAGAACTGAGCAGCACGTATAGATGAATTTCTTTGGATTATGGAGTGTGCACTTTATTCTTCAGTTGGCATTTAAGCACAGTTGAATTGTGTTTGAAGGAGAAGGGCTTTCAGTCAGATTATTGCTGGCAATCAAATCTGATATATGTTGCAATTTTGACTAATCTAGAAGCAATTGTGTAATTGAGTGAATATTAAACCGCTGATATCCTGGAATAGACTTGGAAAGTTGGGGGGTTGGAGTGGAGGTGGGGAAGCAATCCAGTATCATTCATTATACTGTAAAACTTTCTCCTGGTAGATAATGAACCCTAAGAATTAACGTTGGTATTTTGGTTTGACGCAGAGTTCTGAGAGGGCTTGACAGGACAGATACTGAGTGAATGTTGCCCTCATAGGTGAACCTGGAAATATGGCCATAAGACATCGGAGAAGTGGTTAGGCCATTCAGCCCATCGACTCTGCTGTACCATCTGCCATTCAATCATGGCTGATAAGTTTCTCAACCTTATTCTCCTGCTTTCTCCATGTAACCCTTGATCCCCTTGATAGTCAAGAGCCTATTTATCTCAGTCTTAAATAACTCCATGATCGTAGCCTTTTGTGGCAGTGAATTCCATAAATTCACTGCTCTCTGGCTGAAGGTATTTCTCTTTATCTACATTCTAAAAGGTCTTCCTTTATTCTAAGGCTATGACCTAAGATCCTCATCTCTCCTACCAATGGAAACATCTTCTGTGTCCAGACCATTCAGTATTCTGCATATTTCAATTAGATCCCCCTTCTTCCTTTATTAAACTCCATTGAGTATAAACCAGAGTCCTCAAACATTCCTCACAAGTTAAGCTTTTCATTCCTGAGATCATTATCATGAACCTCCTCTGAGGCCGCTCCAGGGCCAGTACATCCTTCTTGAGATACGGGGCCCAAAACTGCACACAATACTCCAAATGTAGGATCGCCAGAGCCTTTTTGAGCCTCAGAAGTACATCCCTGCCTTTATATTCAAGTCCTTTCAAAATAAATGCCATCATTGTATTTGCCTTCCTAACTACTGACTCAACTAGGAAGTTTACCTTGAAAGAATCCTGTACTGTAACTCGCAAGTCTCTTTGTACATCAGACTTCAGAATTGTTTCTCCATTTAGAAAATAGTCCAAACCCCTTTTCTTCCTACCAAAGTGCATGACCTGGCACATTCTCACATTGTACTCCATCTGCCACTTCTTTGCCCACTCTCCTAATCTGTCCAAATCCTTCTGCAGCCTCCCTGCCGCCTCCATACAACCTGTCCCTTTACATATCTTTATATCATTTGCAAACTTAGCCAAATGACCTACTCCAGTTCCTGAGTTTCTATGTTCTTATGAAGAGTCTGATATTGAAAAATTTGCAGGAGTATTTCACATGTAGAAATGATATGAATGTAATTCACAGCAATCTTCGATAGATAATGAGTAATTGTTCTGACTATTTATGGAGAGATTGTTCAAGGAACTTACTGTACACAAGGATTGTCCATGCGAAGCAGCAGCAAGACGGTATTTTGATATCAAGAGAAGATGGAGATATTGAAGAGTTGGTGAAAAGTTATAAAATTATCTAATCAAGGTTCTTTTCATTCTGTGGCCAAATAAGATGGGGAATGACAACATGTCAGATTCTTCACTGTGGAAGGTGTACCTTGTTTTGGTCAACAACTACAAGTGGATCCCACCAAAACCACAGCTTAGTAGCAGCAGCATGTACCATCTACAAGATGCACTTGGAAATATATCACCATTGCTTCACTGTCATTGGGTCAGAATCTGGAATTCTCCACCTAATACCATTACGGGTCAATCCGCAGCAGGAGGAGTAAACAGATTCAAAGCAGTAGCACCACCTTCTCAAGGGCAACTAGAGATGGGCAATGAATGTTGGGTCGCCAGCCAGCGATGTCAACATCCCACGGATTAATAAAAACCTGACATACTATAGGGGTAGCGATTCAAAATTATAGATTATAATAATTATAACCGGAGACACATCAGGTCTGCATTCATGCTTAGCTATTAGAAATAGATGAATTCCTCTAAAAAATAAATAACAGCAAGCACTAGCTTTTCACACAAACAAACATATGAAGCCCATGCCCGAGTTTTTGTATCTTTAAATGGGGGCAGCTTTACTTGCAACATTCTGTGATAAGGGTGACTCAAATAAGATTGCGTCAAATATTTTTCTGCTTTAAAATAAAGCAAGCTGATCCTTACCTAAACATAGGAACTGTTCACTAATGACTCAGGTATGCAAAGATTACGAAGTAGGCATAAAGAAAATGGGAAAAAACAAATTTTTAACTCTGCCCAGGACATTTCGTAAGCAAGGGACTAGTGGATTTGGACAAAATTACTTCGACTGCCATCACTGAACTCAGGCAGTTGTGTGTATTGATGGAAGAGCAGTATAAAGCACATTAAATTGATAGATGAGAAAATGCCTCCTTGTACATACCCCTCCAGTCACAAAGAACCAGAACATGGTTTTAACCAAGTTTACATTGTGTACATTGAGAACCGCAAACAATTAGCTTTAACATTGATTCAATAAAAATTCTTTCCCACAATATTGATTAAAAGATAAAAGGAAATTTTAAATTGAGTTGTGATGTTATTTCACCAACGCAACTATTTGGAGAAGCTGTTGAATGAATCCAAATTGAGACGTTACACTCATCTGCATTTCAACTTTAAGCTAAACCTTTTACCACAGCACCTCGAACAACTTTTTTTTTAATTCCACAACATTTCACAGGTGTATTGTGAAACAAAACATGATAGAGAGAAATACAAGGCAACAGAAGATCAAAAGCTTATTTACAGGATAAGACCATAAGACATAGGAGTGGAAGTAAGGCCATTCGGCCCATCGAGTCCACTCCACCATTCAATCATGGCTGATGGACATTTCAACTCCACTTACCCGCATTCTCCCCGTAGCCCTTAATTCCTTGCGACATCAAGAATTTATCAATTTCTGCCTTGAAGACAATTAGCGTCCCAGCCTCCACTGCACTCTGCGGCAATGAATTCCACAGGTCCACCACTCTCTGGCTGAAGAAATATCTCCACATTTCTGTTCTGAATTTACCCCCTCTAATTCTAAGGCTGTGTCCACGTGTCCTAGTCTCCTCGCCTAATGGAAACAATTTCCTAGCATCCAGCCGCTCCAAGCCATGTATTATCTTGTAAGTTAGATCTACCCTTAATCTTCTAAACTCCAATGAATACAATCCCAGGATCCTCAGCCGTTCCTCATATGTTAGACCTACCATTCCAGGGATCATCCGTGTGAATCTCTGCTCGACATGCTCCAGTGCCAGTATGTCCTTCCTGAGGTGTGGGGACCAAAACTGGACACAGTACTCCAAATGGGGCCTAACCAGAGCTTTATAAAGTCTCAGTAGCACAACAGTGCTTTTATATTCCAACCCTCTTGAGATAATTGACAACATTGCATTCGATTTCTTAATCACGGACTCAACCTGCATGTTTACCTTTAGAGAATCCTCAACTAGCACTCCCAGATCCCTCTGTATTTTGACTTTACGAATTTTCTCACCGTTTAGAAAGTAGTCCATGCTTGTATTCTTTTTTCCAAAGTGCAAGACCTTGCATTTGCTCACATTGAACTTCATCAGCCATTTCCTGGACCACTCTCCCAAACTGCCTAGACCCTTCTGCAGCCTCCCCACTTCCTCAGTACTACCTGCCTGTCCACCTAACTTTGTATCATCGGCAAACTTCGCTAGAATGCCCCCAGTCCCTTCATCCAGATCATTAATATATAACGTGAACAGCTGCGGCCCCAACACTGAACCCTGCGGGACACCGCTTGTCACCAGCTGCCATTCCGAAAAAGAACCTTTTATCCCAACTCTCTGCCTTCTGTCAGACAGCCAATCCTCAATCCATACCAGTAGCTCACCTCGAACACCATGGGCCCTCACCTTGCTCAACAGCCTCCCGTGTGGCACCTTATCAAAGGCCTTTTGGAAGTCGAGGTAGACCACATCCACTGGGTTTCCCTGGTCTAACCTACTTGTCACCTCTTCAAAGAACTCCAACAGGTTTGTCAGGCACGACCTCCCCTTACTAAATCCATGTTGACTTGTTCTAATCCGACCCTGCTCTTCCAAGAATTTAGAAACCTCATCCTTAATGATGGATTCTAGAATTTTACCAACAACCGAGGTTAGGCTAATTGGCCCATAATTTTCCATCTTTTGTCTTGATCCTTTCTTGAACAAGGGGCTTACAACAGCGATCTTCCAATCATCCGGGACTTTCCCTGACTCCACTGACTTTTGAAAGATCTCAACCAACGCCTCCGCTATTTCCTCAGCCACCTCCCTCAGAACTCTAGGATGTAGCCCATCGGGGCCAGGAGATTTGTCAATTTTAAGACCTTTTAGCTTTTCTAGCACTTTCTCTTTTGTAATGGCAACCATACTCAACTCAGCCACCTGACTCCCTTTAATTGTTGGGATATTACTCATGTCTTCCACTGCGAAGACTGATGCAAAGTACTTATTAAGTTCTCCTGCTATTTCTGTGAGGATGACTGTGAGGAGTATCTTAAAGCTGAAAAGTAGAATGGAGGAGAGATTTTGGGGAGTGGAGAAATTCCAAAACCTCAGGCTCAGTCAGATAAATACATTACCACCATAACCAGGAGTTCCAAGGAGGTCAGAATTAAACATGTGTATATATCTCAGACATGAAGGTTGGAAATACAGAAATAGGGAGCAGCGAAGCAATGAAGAAACTGAAATGATGGAAAATTGAAATCTTAGAATCGATATGCTGTTTTACCAGGGGCCAGCACTGATCAGAGGACAAGAATAATGGCTAAACAAGATTTGGCGCAAGCTACTACAGAGATAGAGTTTAGGTCTTCAGTTTACAAAGGGTAAAATGTGGAATCTGGTCAGGGATACAATTGAACAGTCAAAATAAGCCCAATGATGTCAAAGGCCTGGGTTTCAGCAGCAATGGAAATAAGTTATGAACAAATGTAGGCAATGTTGTGACTTTATGCACTTATGGGAAGGAGACCTTGGTGAGTTAAAGTTCAATGTCTGCACAAATGGGAGATTGAAGTTGCACGTTGCCTGAATCAGGCTAAGGAGATGGATGGAGCTAGTGGAATTCTTTGCAGGTACTGATCGTGATACTACTTCCACATCAGATTATTTGATTGAGAAGTACAATCAGTGAGGTTGAGGGATTTGGTCTGATGATGGATCTTGAAGAGATGTTAAGGGAATATTTAATCCTAAATCACAATTTAGCATGCAGTTGGGAGGAATGGGCAGACTGGAATGAGAGACTGAAAAATCGTATCGGAGATTGCAGTTCATCCTGTTGACGTTTCCCTTTCCCCTCAGTTTTCCTTTGATCTATCCAAAATGAGTCTTTTTTTATGTTTCACAACTGTTTCTGCCTTTCATTGTTTTGATACTTTGTGGTGCAGGTGCATAGTTCCTTGAAAATGGAGTCACAGGTAGACAGGGTGGCGAAGGTAGCATTTGGCACGCTTGCCTTCATTGTTCAATGCACTGAGCATAGGAATTAGGACATCATGTTGCAGCTGTACAGGTCATGAGAGAGAACACTTTTGGAATACTGCATTTAATTCTGCTCTCCCTGCTAGAGGAACAATATTGCGAAACTTGAGAAGGTTCAGAAAAGATTTACAAGGTTGCTGCCGGATTGGAGGGTTTGAGTTTTCGGAAGAGACCGAATAGGCTGGGGCTTACTTCCCCTGGAACAGAGGTTGAGGGGTGACCTTAGAGGAGGTTAATAAAATTATGAGGGGCATACATAGGTGAACAGCCAAGGTCTTCTTCCCAGGATTGGGGAGTCCAAAACTACAGGGTATAGATTTAAGGTGAGAGGGCAAAGATTAAAAGGGACCTGAGGGATAACTTTTTCATGCAGAGGGTGGTATGCGTGTGGAACAAGCTGTCGGAGGAGGTGGAGCAGGCTGGTGTAATTACATTTAAAAGGTATCTAGATGGATACATGAATAGGAAGTGTTTACAGGATTTGAACCAAATGTGACTAAATTGGTTTAAGATTACTGGTCAGAGCAGACAAGTTGGATCAAAGGGTCTGCTTCCATGTTGTATAACTCTATGACTCTAAGTGCCAAGCCAACAATGGTATCAATGTGAGTTTCAGATCAAGTGACGCTGAAAAGCTATATGATACTACACAATGTTTTTTTTCCCCACTGTTCACTCATGAGGTGTGGCATTATTGCCAGCATTTGTTCCCTATCCGTAACTGCCCTTCAGAAGACGATGATAAACTGCCTTAGTGAACCAGTCCAGTCCATCTATTGTAGATAAACACACAATGTATCTTCGAGACAGTCAAAAAAGTTGAAGTGAGGCACAGTCACTTAACTGGAAGCTCATTTTTGAGATAAGATATGACAGATAGATTGGAAGTGCAATTTGTGACAAAGACAACGACTTGATTTCTGCCACTGAAGGTGGTTGAGGCCAGAACATTGAATATTTTCAAGGAGGAGGTAGATATGGCTCTTAGGACTAAAAGAATCAAACTAAACTAGTCCCACCTAGCTGCATTTGGCCCATATCCCTCTAAGCTTTTCCTATTTATGCACTTATCCAAATATCCTTTAAATGTTGTAACTGTACTTGCATCCACCACTTCCTCTGACAGTTCATTCTACACATGAACTACTCAGTAGACAAAAAAGTTGCCCCTCGTGTTCTTTTTAAATCTTTCTCCTCTCACATTAAAAATATACTGCCTAGTTCTGAACTCTCCCAGCCGAGGGAAAAGACCCTTGCTATTCACCTTATGTATGCTCCTCATGATGTTAAAAACCTCTATAAAGTCACCCCTTAGCCTTCTATGTTCCAGTGAAAAGGGTCCCAACCTATCTTTGAACTCAAACTCTCCATTCCCAGCAACATCCTGGTACATCTTTTCTGAACCCTCGCCAATTTAATAATATCCTTCCTATAGCAGGGCAACCACAACTGCACACAGTACTCCAGAAGAGGCCTCACCAACATCCTGCACAACCTCAACATGACATCCCAACATCTAGGGTCTGAGCAATGAAGGCAAGCATGCTAAACGTCTTAACCTCCTTATCTACTGTGGCATAAATTTCAAAGAACGATGTCATAGAGTCATAGAGATGTACAGCATGGAATAAGACCCTTCAGTCTAACTCGTCCATGCCACCAGATATCTTAACCTAATCTGCACCCATTTGCCAGCACTTGGCCAATATCCCTCTAAACCTTTCCTATTCATATAACCATCCAGATGCCTTTTAAATGTTGCAATTGTAACAGCCTCCACCACTTCCTCTGGCAGCTCATTCTATACATGCACCACCCTCTGCATGAAAAAACGTTACCCCTTAAGTCCCTTTTATATCTTTCCTCTCTCACCCTAAACGTATGCCCTCTCGTTCTATTTATCCTATCTATTTATAAACCTCTATAAAGGTCACCCTGCAGCCTCCGATGGCCCAGGGAAAACAAGCACAGCCTACTCAGCCTTTCCCTATAGCTCAAATCCTCCAACCCTGGCAACATGTACCTGGCTTAATTCATTGGCTTAATTCATCAAGATCGCTTTTCAATCTTAGTTAAAATAAGTTGAGAGTTTCTGCCACTACTACCCTTTCAAGCAGAGAGTGTTCTAGACACCTTTACCACCTTTTTGGGTAGAAAGTATTTTCCTAACCTTCACAGCAATCACGTGCAATCTAATCTCTAGTCACTGACCTCTCCAAAATAAATAGGCCCTTCCCCTCCATTCTTTCCAAGCCCCTCACACAATTCTGTACTTCTCAATCAAATCTATCCAGTCTCCTCTGTTCCAATGAGAACATCCCCTACCTAACCAATTTTTCCTCATACCTGTAATGTTTCAGTCCTGCAAAGAGCCTCAAATCTCCTCTGCACCCTCTCTGGTGCAATCCCACCCTTTCTACAATGAAAAGATCAAAGCTACCCTGTGCTCAAGCTGTGGCCCAACTAACAATTTACACAGTTCCAGCATAACCTCCCTGCTCTTATCGTTTATGCCGTGGAAACATGGGATAGGATTTCACAAACCTTCTTAGAAACCTTATTGACCTGGCCTGCTATATTCATGGATCTGTGGACATTCACTAAAGTTCCCTAATGCCCTCTACCCTTCTCACTATTGTCCCATTTTTCATGTATTTCTTTCATCTTGCTGAACAACCCCAAATGCATCACCTCAGACTTCTCTGGGTTGAATTCCATTTGCCACTTTTTAGTCCAGAAACTGAATAAATGCACACAAGACTGATTCTAACTTGCTTTTCTAGAACTAAATTGTTTTAAAAAGATGCAATCTCAGGAAACATGATAGAACAACGTGGAAATTCCGTGAGATTTCACATCAAATGATGAATGCCAGCAAGAGTTCACCAACAGGAAGACAAATATCTGAAATTCACTAACACCTTCTCACTTATAACAATAGAAGGATAGCTACATTTAATTTCCACACTGACAGTACTCTCTGTTGACCTATATTTATCAAGCTCTAATAGTGTTAAATATTTCATCAAGTTAATAAGATGAAGCTGTGGCTGTGAATTCAGATTTCCCATCTTGGAGCTTTTCACAGCATTTTTACTTTAAATCTATTTCGCACTCCAACTATTGCAAATCCAACAGATACACAAGTGTTGCTTTATTTTCTCAATCTGCCTGCATGCTGTTCTAGTAATTATTTTAACAGGGCAGCTATAAAGGCATAAAAACAAATAAGTGACATTGAAAGCAGGTTAGATGAACAGCATCAAAACTCGCTGTTAGAGATGTTAGCTGAAACAGAATGAAATTGCTCCATTTTTAACACGCATTGGCAAATGGACAAATAAATTAGAGATTACAAAATTGATTCAAATTGCAATGGTAATCATTACATATGCCATCAATGGAAAATGAACACAGGGCCGTCTCTCCAATACAGAAGTGCAGACAACGACAGATATGTTGCTTTTTGATTCAGACGAGGCTCCATATGCAATCAGACATTCCAAGAATTGATGGGACAGGAGAACAAAGAAGAGCAGGTATGTACCAAGTTGCTAATAGGTTACAACTGCCTTTCAGTAAATTAAAGTGAGGGCAATCGGTTCCAAAATTTCCATTCTGGGCCTTCAGGGACATAAGGTCAAGATAAAATAAATACAATAACAATCACTAGTGAAAATGTACTAGGGAAATTAATGGGGCTAAAAGACCAATAAATCTCCTGGATCTGATGGGATGCATCAGAGGATATTAAAGGAAGTAGCTACGGAGATAGTGGAGGCATGCTATAATTCTCGCCATAATTTCCCAACTAACTTACCATTGCCCAGATCGCTCAGGGCCTAGGAAAACACTACACAGTATCTCCCACATTCCAGAAAGGGGTTAAAAATATTGAGCAACAAATAGTTGTGCTGCAAACCAATCATTTACTTCTAAGAGTCGAGATTGTGATGATGGAAAAGCACAGCAGGTCAGGCAGCTTCCAAGGAGCAAGAGAATCGACGTTTCGCGTAGAAGGGTTTACGCCCGAAACGTCGATTCTCCTGCTCCTCGGATGCTGCCTGACCTGCTGCGCTTTTCGGGTACCACACTTTCGACTCTGATCTCCAGCATCTGCAGCCCTCACATTCTCCTAATTTACTTCCAAGATGCAAACTCACCCTAACAGTCTCAGGAGAAAACTACTTCAAAAGGGACCATGGAAGGAAGGAATGAACTGCACAGAACCGAATGTGAAAAAGCATTCAAGATCAGAGGTTACAAAATTTAAAAAAAACAATAAAGATCTCATATCTGAATGCGCATATCTTTCGAAACAAAACAGATGAACTGACAACCACAAAATAAAAACAAACGCATATAATCTGGCAGCCATTATAGAGATATAGCTACAGAATGACGGATTGAATACTGAGGAGTACGTAACATTAAAGGCAGGGAGGAAGCTATGAAAACATGGAGGGATGACTTTATTGATAACAAGATGGCACTAGCTGAACAGAGTGATGACCTAAGATTTGGAAACCAGGAAAGAAAGTTGCCACCCAGGTGTTAAGAAGACATACGATGTGTTAGGTTTTATTCGTAGAGGGATTGAGTTCCAGAGCCGCAATGTCATGCTGCAACTATACAAAACGCTGGTGCGGCCACACTTGGAATATTGTGTACATTGAGGGCCGAAGGGCCTGTTCTGCGCAGTATTGTTCTATGTTCTGAGGAGGAGGAGTTTGGGTAGATATAAGTAATGATAAAGGTAATTAATCATCTATGAGTTGAGTACATGCCCCCTTCCCCCAAGGAACTACAAAGGGCAAGGAGCACAAGGGAAGAAATAATAGGAACTTTTCAGAAAATTACAGTGACAAAAATGGAGGATGTTAATCTAGACACAGACTTGAAAAGTCAGATGTGTAAATATTGTATGAACTGCTCATTTAGACTTATGGTTTCAGGATAGTTTCTTATAACTGCACATTCTAAAGCAAACTAGAGAGAGCGCTATACCTGGCATATGCAATGAGATAGAATTTAACAACCTCAGCAAAGGTCCTCCTAGATGGCAGTATAGGTAAATTTTATAATCGATCAGTTTCTGGAATAGAACAGTGAGCCCGAGACTAATATTTTAAATTTGAGGGGCAGTTATCCATGCACAAAATAGTAAAAATAAATAGCAAACAAGGTTAAGTGATTCAGTAGATGCTCAAGTATCTTTCAAAATACAGACATTCGAATGAAAGACAAATTCCAAAAAACACTCAGCATCCATGGTTAACTTTTTTTTTTAAATGTTAAGGACATTATGAAACTTACAAAGAAAACTATTTTTCAAAGATTGGTGGCAGTTCAGAAGATTGTCATTCTTTTCTGGGATATTAACATATTATAATTTATATAAATGAAGAATGAAGGGACTGAAATAGGGTTACTGATTACAAAATGATAGGTAGAAAGGTTGTGCAAAATGATACAAGAAAGCTATAGAAGGAAATAGCTAGATGAAGTGTGTGGACAAAGATTTAGCAAAGAGAGTGTAATGTGGTAAAATTTTAAATTGCCTTTTTGGCAAGTAGAATGAAAAGCACATTATCTAAACGGTGAGAGAGATTGCCTTGCTCCGTAATGCTGAGGGTTTTGGATGTTCTCATGCACAAATTACAAAATGTTTAGTATCCAGGTACAGCAACAAACAATGAACGATAATAGGATGTGATCATCTATTGCGATGGGAATTGGTGAATCAAAAAAACCATGTGATGCAGGAGCAGAAGTAGGCCATTTGACCCATCAAGGCCATTTGACCCATCAAGCCCATTCTGTCATTCAATGAGATCATGGCTGATATGGTAATCCTAAACTTCATTTTGCTGTCTTATCCCCATAACCCTTGATTTACTTTCTGATAAATTATATTCAAGGTTTAGATTTTTAACAACGCAACTTCAATAACCGTCTGCAGTAAAGAATTCCACAAACTGCCTGCCCTCAGAAGTAATTCCTTCGCACCACTGCCTTAAATGGGCAAGTTCCTACTTAGATGATGCTCTCTGGTGCTAGACTTATGCACAAGGTTAAACCTCTCTTCACCTACCCTGTTGATCTCCCTAAAAATCAAATATGTTTTAATAAGGTATCCTTTCATTCTTCTAAACACCAATGACTACAGATTCAATTCACATAACCTCTAAGATAATCCTATACCACAGGAATCAACACAAAAAACCTCTCAATGCTGCCTCCAATGCCAATATGTCTTTTCTCAAATAAGGAGACCAAAACATTTCACAGTATTTCTGGTGTAATCTGACTACTGTCTTATAGTTTTCACAAGATTGAACTATTTCATATTCCAGTCCCTTTGAAATAAAGGCCAACAGTCTATTTGCCTTCCCTATTACCTGCTGATAACATCCTACAGCTGTTCCTCATTACTTGCTGTACCTGCATACTAATCTTTTGTGCCTCTTATCGGCTAAGTAGTTTAACAGGCAGGACTTTATCAAACTCATTCTGGAAATCCAAATGTATTACATCTGCTACTTTTATTGTTCTTGCTTATTGCCCCCTTAGAGAATTCTAATAACTTGTCAGGCATAATTGCACTTCCATTAAGCTACATTGATTCTGTTCAATTATATTATGTTTTTCTTAGTACTCTTATTAGATCCTTTAGAATGGGCTCTACAAATTTCTCAATAATAGGTAACTGGCTTATAGCTGCTGCTTTTTGTCTCCTTCCTTTTTTAATAAGAAGGTTACAAAGGCAGTTTTCCAATCATATGCATTTTTCCAGAATTAAAGGATTCTTTAAAGATTACTAACAGTGAATATTCAACCTCTATAGCTACTCCCTTTACAATACTAGGAAGCAACTCAGGACCTATTGGCTTTCAGACCCATTAGTTCTCTTATATTTTTCTATGTATCTTATATATTTTATTATTTTAGTTCTTGATATTACTTGCCAGTTTGTTCTCAGTTTATTTTTTTTGGTCATATTCTAGGCTTTTAAAACTTAGCAATCTTCTCCTTTCCACATTACATGATTTTTCTTTCAATTTGATATTATCTTTAACTTCCTTGGTTAACCATGGTCAGTTTATCTCCTTCCTGAAATGCTATTTCCTCACTAGGCTAGATCTCTATGGCAAATCGTAAATTTTATATGTCTGCCATTGTTGCTTAATTACCCTTTCTGTTCAGCACCTTTCCCAGTACACTCCACGCAACTCTGCCCTCATCCTTATGTAATTACCCTTAGTTAAGTTTAGCACACTTGTCCCTTAGCCAAGTTTCTCATTCTCAAACTGAATGCTAAATTCTACTATGTTATGATCACTGCTTCCAAGAGGATCTTTTACTCAGATTATTCATTAAACTTAACTGATCACACATTACTAGATCCAAAATATCTAGTTGGAACCATAATAATATTATCCCAAGAAACCATCTCAAAAATTGAGTTCTGCCCAATGACTAACTTTGCCAATTTCATTTGCCCAATCTACAAAATTATAGTCACCCATGATTAATGTAATGCCTTCTAAATGCCATCATTATCTGATTATTTAGCTTCTGTTGTACAGAAGTTATTGTTCAGAGCATATAGACTGACCCAACCAGAGTCTATATCTCCTTGTTATTTCTTAGTTCCACTTATGGATTCCAAAAACTGCCATCCTAGATAATTTCTTGCCATTGTACTTAATGTTGTACTAAAAAACCACCCCACCACCGATCCCTTCCTAGTTGCCTTTTCAAAGTCACATACCCCTATATATTTGAATCCCAGCTCAGATTGCCTCGTACCCATGTCTCTGCAATGGCAAAACGATCATGCCCAATAGCCTCTATTTGTGCCATTAAGTCATTTATTTGGTTCAGAATATTACTTGTGTTTTAGAAGAGCCATTAATTTTGCCTTTTTATAATTTTTGCCCCATACTGATACTATTTGCTATGGTTGTTTCAGATATTGTATGCAGTGTTAGTCTATTTACTTCAGGAAGGAACAAAGTTCAGAGAAAATTTATTGGACCAATGTTTGGAATGGACGTGTTGCCTTATGATGAGGGATTAGACAGGCCAGGATTGTGTCAGCTAGAGTGTAGGAGAGAGGCAACATGAAATACAGAAAGAAAATAAGGGTTCACATGAAAAGGATGTTTCTACCTGTAACAGAGTCTAGAGGTTGAGCTCAGAGTCACCATTTAAGAGAGAGAGATAAGGAGAAAAAAAATTCTCAGAGCATTACCAATCTTTGGAACCGTCTTTTTCAAAAGGCATTGGAAGCAGTCTTCAAATATCCTTATGGCAGAGGCTGACAGATTCTTGCTGACCAACAAGTTGAACAGCATCAGGGATGGGTAGGAACATGGAGTAATCAAATCAGACACAATCTTATTAAATGGCAGAACAGGCTCAGGGTGCTGAGTGGCCTACTTCTGTTCCTAATTCATTCCTATTTCTGCTTCTAAGGAAATTCGGGTTCACTCGTTAGCTAATTAAAGTTTTAAAATTAAATATCAATTTACATGTATGCATTGACTCTTGTCTTCTAATAGACAAGTGAATAAAAAGAATTTCAAACAATGGTTCAATGTACGTGACAAGGGTAAGCTGGAGAATATGATCATGGATGGATGTGTCCAACATCAAAGCATGCTTTCAGAAATAGAGTGGGGAGGTAATAATTGGTCAGTTTTAAATTCCAGGGCGATACAAAAATATACACTTCTGTCACAAGGGTATTGACGCTTTCAAACCATTCCTACTTTGCTGCATCTCCTAGTCAACATTTGCACATAGGTGTAGGGATTAGCAAGGGCAAGTCCAGTATGCTCGAGTTCAGTGATCACCTTAGCCTAACAGTACAAACATCGCCATCAATTCCATCAACCTCCATTCCTAAGGAGAGACAAGTCACAGTTGTGCCATTTCAGATCATAAAACAGTGAAGAATATTGGTGAATATCATCACTTGCATCTGTAATTCTTCAGTATTATGATTATTACAGTTTATTATCGAACAAATCAGATCCCAGACTGAAATCTAACTTGATAGATCACAATTACTTTTTATTTAATGAAGTGATCCTACATGATGCTGAAGATTGAGCTTTAGCAATAAAACAGATGTTTACCCCCCAAAATGTTTTTTAAAAAGTAGAATAACCAAGCAGTACACATTTAATACCATTTGAAAGTTTTAAAAACAAAATAAAAATACAAGCCCATCCATCCCAATACCATCATTTTACAGTATTTAAACCAGTGAGAGTTTACTTCTTGATCATGTGGGCCAATTCAACTCCCAGTCTTGACAAAGTTTGGTTGCCTCCACAGTGATTAGTCACATATCAAAGCTTTGGCGCTCTCGGTTTAAAAACATGCAAACTAAAATCCATACATTGAGTTAACCTATTTCCTGACAGACCTAAACTATCTCCTTCCTTCTGCAAAAGTTATTCCATATGTCGAAATTTCACCAAGACCTCTGCAAACTGAAAACAAAGATATTGGTTTGTCCCCTTCAAGCAAAAGAAAATCTCGACTGACAATCTAATGCTCTTCAATGTTTATTCTGCTGGCTTGTAAAGCTAGGAGTCCTAGATCAGGAAGCTTTTAAGGTTAACTTGCAGGTTCAGCTGGCAGTTAGGAAGGCAAATGCAATGTTAGCATTCATTTCAAGAGGGCTAGAACACAAAAACCCAAGATGCAGAGGCTGCATGAGCTCTGATCGGACCACATTTGGAATACTGAGAGTAGTTTTGGGAAGATTTGTAGCTCAGATTGAGGTTTTGGATGTAGGTTTGCTCGCTGAGCTGGAAGGTACATTTTCAGACATTTTGTCCCCATACTAGGTAACACCATCAGCGAATGTCTCCAGTGAAGTGCTGGTGGTATGACCCATCTCACTATTTATAGGTCTTGGATTCTTAAGGTGGGTGATGTCATTTCCAGTTCTTTTTTCAAGGGAAGATAGATAGGATCTAAATCGATATGTTTATTGATGGAGTTCTGGTTAGAATATCATGCCTCTAAGAATTCTCGTGTCTTTGTTTCGCCTGGCCTAGGATCATTGAGTGTATTTAAAACAGAGATATATAGGCTATCGATTAGAAAGGGGATCAATGGATATGTTCAGAAGGCAGGAAAATGGGATTAAGAAACCTATCAGCCACAATTGAATGTTAAAACAGATTTGATGGGCTAAATGGCCTAACTCTGCTCCTATGTCTTGTAGCCTAAACCTCTCCCAATACAAACAAATTCCCATCATCCCCAGGTACACTCTCTCACGAGATTAAAAAAATTCCAGAATTACTGGCAAGCTAATCATTAAACTCTCTCATACATGCAGCCCAAAACCCAAGTCACTAGTTAAAAATTCAAATTAAAAAAAAATCACACACCCTGCATCAGTACATTCACCTGACATACAGAATTCCAATGTGGCAATATTCTTTCCAAAACACAGGCAACATTTATTGGCTTATGCTCAAGGACAAAGTAGATTTCCTCAGCACCTGAGTACAATTTCTTCAAAAGCTTAATCTTTTGTTGGTGGGTAACACAGACTAGGACACATCTGTTCTGATTTATTACTTTTGCTTGCAGTTCCTAAGGTAATTTAACAAGCAAACAAAAACAAATTCCTATCATTGGAGATTCATAACTGCCAAGTAAAACTGGAATTGCATTTACCCATTTATCTTCGAGAGTTAAAGGCTTCAAGGTATCTGACATATATTATCCATTCCTATATCTTCACCAATGCTACATGCAATGAACTGCAGTTTGATGCTCCGAAATTACAAATACTAACATAAATTGCCATCTCACCCTGTCACCCTATTCACTCATCCAAACAAATCAACTTGTATTCAATAAGTTGTTATCCATTTCAGCAAGGAGAAAGTGAGGTCTGCAGATGCTGGAGATCAGATGAAAATGTGTTGCTGGAAAAGCGCAGGAGGTCAGGCAGCATCCAGGGAACAGGAGATTCGACGTTTCAGGTATTAGCCCTTCTTCAGGAATCCATTTCCGCAAGTCCATCCATTAATTTTGCCACATTTATCCTGACATTTTGAAATATACTGCACACATCACTACTGCCAATTGTCAACCTTATATCTGCAGTCACAGACAAATTGTATAATTGATAGATACAATCAGCTGTAAGTAGAAAAATCTAGAAGACATCTTTTTTATTATTGTATTTGGTATATTATGGTCTGAAATCGGAAAAAGACAAAAAACAAGAACTGTTGAAGGGTTGCTGCACTTTTAAGAAAGTATCCTGACAATCATTGTTTACACAGCTGCTTGTTCAAGCAGTAGTAGAAGCTTAGCTATACAGACCAGTCGCAGCTGGGGCTGTGTACGGGTGAAGCTTCAACAGGCATCAAGTAATTGATTGGCACGAATAAACAGTCACGAGCCCAGAGACTAAAGGCTTTGGCTCCAAAGCAAGCTGAAAACCTTGGGGGTGTGAATGTTTGGGAGAAGCCATCAGATCTCCACAAAAGCAGAGGCCGTATCTTTCCTCTGTAATAAGACCCCCTCATCATAGAATCCCTACAATGTGGAAGCAGGCCACTCGGCCCATCAAGAACATACCACCCCTCCGAAGAACATTCCACTCACCCACCCTATTCCTGTAACCCTGAAATTTCCATGATTAACCCACCTAGCCTGCACATCCTGGACACTAAGGGCAATTTAGCATGGCCAAACATGCACGTTTTTGGACAATGGGAAGAAACCAGATAACCCGGCAGGCACCCACGCAGACATGTGGAGAATGTGCAAACTCCACACAATCACCTGACACTGGAAGCGAACCCAAGTCCCTGGTGCTATGAGGCAGCAGTACTAGCCACTGTGCCACCTGATGAAAACCAATTTAATATTCCTTCAGCAGTTGCTCTAAGCTATAACGCAAAGTCTCTGGCTTACTCGGAATATGAACCAGCCATCCTTCTACACGCGAATCAAGCAGCAGCAAGTCATAACAAGCCAAAAGGACCATCTCAGCAAAACCAATGAACAGGAACCACTGAACAGTCTTCGCCTCAGCCCATTGCAAGTGCGGTTTTTATCTTTGAGAGTGAGGGAGGGGGGTTAGAAAGACATGCTTCAACCAGGGTGTTAAAGGCAGGAAAATTGGAAAACATCGTACTCATTTTAATATCTAAATTTTATGACGACTCCAGGAATAGTGGGGTTCGATTTCCAGAGCGCTGCCCCAGTAACACACGTCAGTAGCTCAGCCTAAGTGGAGACATCTGAGAAGGCAAAATGTACCAGTGTTTGATGTATTAAGCTGTCTTTGCACCATATGTTGACATAGTTGCAAGCACACTTAAGGCTCTAATTATCCCTGGATTTCCTTTCATCTCTACTACCTGAAAAAGGGAAAAACCTTTATTTGTATAGTTAAATAATATCCTCAGCAAGCAAGGGATAGTTTAAAGCTAAAAGAAAAGCCTTAAACAAATGCAAGCAAAATTCAGCAGGCTGCAAGAATGACACTAAAGAGAGAAAGATAAATAAAATAATCCAACATAAAACACAACGCATCTTCAACTGGAATTGCCATTGGATGATCCATTTGACCTCTTTGTAAGATCCCTTATAAGTATCACAAATGCCACTTATTATTAATTCAATTCACTCCATGCGATATTAATAAATATCTAAAGATACTGGACACTACAAAAGGTTATGGCCTGACAATATTCCAGTATTGACACTAAAGACTTGCGCTCCAGCACTAGCCATATTCCTCGCCAACAGAGTCAAATACATGCATCTATCTGACAATGTAGGAAAGTGCCTCTGCATATCACTGACAAAAGACAGGACAAAGCCAACATACTCCCATTTATCACTCCTGTCTCCTCGAGAAGGTAGGATATCAGCAACAGTGCTATCAAAAGCCACAGGCTCACTTTTAAGTTCACTAGGTGCACTTGGCTCCTGATTTCATTACAGTCAAACATGGACAAAAGAGCTGAAGGGAGAGTGACTACCTTAACATCAAACCAGCTTTTGACAGAATCAACATTAAGATGTTTTGCAGAAAACAAGAAAATAGGCTAGCCAATTCCTGGATTCTTATCAGCTGGAACCAAACTTCACATACAGGAATATGGTTGCATTTGCTGGGCACCAATTATCCCAATCCCAGAATTTTGCTGCAGAGTTCATCAGGATAGTGCCCTAGGTCCAACCTTTCTGTTTTTAAAAGAAAACTCCCATCAGAATACCATGTGGAAGTCTGATTCCCTCTATTAGTCGATTAGGATGTGTGTTGAGGGTGTCGGTTTAGTTCAGTTAGCTGGATGGCTAGTTTGTGATGCAGAATGACGCCAATAGTATGGGTACAGTTCCTACACCAGTTGAGGTTACGATAAAGGGAACTTTCTCAACCTCTTTCCTTGTCAGAGGCATGGTGACCCTCTGGTTAATGAGAGAGGGGAAGACAACTGGTGTGATTTATACCCAAACAGATGCCTTTTGGCTGTTGCGGTTGTGCTGGCCTCCGCCACTTCCCCTGGCGGCTCGTCCCATGCACGTACCACCCATTACATGGGGAGGTTGCCCACTGGGCCTCTTTTGTGTCTTCCCCTCTCACCCTAAGTGTGAACTCTCCCACCCCGGGGAGCAGACTTTGTCTGTTTGCCCTATCCATGCCCTTATGATTTTGTGGACCTCTGTGGGTCACCCCTCAGCCTCTGATGCTCGGGGGGGGGGGGGGGGCCTAGCCTGTTCAGTCTCTCCCTGTGGCTCGGGTCCTCCAGCCCTGGCGGCATCCTTGTGGATCTTTTCTGAACCCTTTCACAGCATCTTTCTGATGGGACGGAGGCCAGAGTTGCATGCGGTGTTCCTGGGGTGGCCTGGCTGGCGTCCTGTGCGGCCGCAGCATGGCCTCCCGGCTCCTGTGGTCGGTGCTCTGACCGATGGGGGAGGGCATGCCAAATGCCTTCTTCACTATCCTATCTACCTGCGACTCTACTTTCAAGGAGCTATGAACCTGCACTCCAAGGTCTCTTTGTTCAGCAACACTCCCTAGGACCTTACCATTAAATGTATAAGTCCTGCTAAGATTTGCTTTCCCAAAATGCAGCACCTCATATTTATCTAAATTAAACTCCAACTGCCACTCCTCAGCCCATTGGCCCATCTGAGCAAGAGCGTGTTGTACTCTGAGGTAACCTTCTTTGCTGTCCACTACACCTCCAATTTTGGTGTCGTCTGCAAACTTACTAACTATAATTCTTATGCACATATCCAAATCATTTATATAAAATGATGAAAAGTAGTGGACCCAGCACTGATCCTTGTGGCACTGCACTAGTCATAGGCCTCCAGTCTGAAAAGGAACCCTCCACCACCACCTTGTCTTCTACCTTTGAGTCAGCTAAAAGGCTCTTCATACTCTTCAGGCCAGGAAATCAGTCAGTCTCTATTCCTCAGCCCCTACTCCCCACTGGAGAGGTCAGAGGCCAGACAGCAAGCTTTCTCTCTGTCTCAGTCAGGAGGTTTCCCAGTCAGGGAAGAAAGGAAATTCTTTTCCCTGTGGGTGACAATGAGCAGCCAGCTCGATTTGATGAAGGAAGCCTGGACACAGCCGCCTGCAGCAGTTGGTATCCGTGGATGGCTCAGGAGAAACTGTCTCCAATGTAGCAAGAGGATGAATACTGTGCTGTGCCAGGCAATGGGCATCAGGCAATGTGACAGTGCTTCACTCCTGAGTGGGAGTTAACATTGTGAATGTGGACAGGAATTTAGGTATCAGGCTAACTCCATGTCCCACCTACAATCACTGTACCTCAGTGGTGCCACCTCTCTCTCATCCAGCATTCACATTTGAAGCATTGAAATGAGCTACAATCCAGTGACTCGCTGACCTTTCTTTCCTTTTCTATATTCAGAAATACTCTTCTGTACGACTGCGTCTTTTTCCCCCAACCCAAATTGTTTTCACCTATTAACCATCAGCAGTTGATCACCCATGCTGTCCACTTGATTAACTTACATGTAAAGCTCCTTTAGGGCAATGCAAACCATCAAGTGGGAGGGGACTAAGTGAAAGTGGAGTTGGAAGCAGGATACTAGCTTTTCAGAAGACCACAAGAGACAGGCTGAATGGCCTGATTCTACTCCTATCAAGGCCACCCCACCATGCCATCATGGCTGTGTTTCTCAGCCCCTTTCTGCCTTCTACCTGTAACCTTTGATCCCTTTACAAATCAAGAGCCCATCTATCACTGTCTTAAATACACTCAATCACTTGGCCTCCACAACAATGAGTTCCACAGATACATCACCTTCTGGTGGAAGAAATTCTTCCTTATCTCTGTGTTCTAAAGGGTTTTCCCTTCACCACCTTTCTTATGCTGTTTCTTCAGATCCTAATCTTGTCTCCTAACAGAAATATTTTCTTCACATAGTGGGGAGGGGGTTTGGTATGCTTTCTTTTGTTTTGAGTGCAGGAGTTGGGAGGTTGCGTCTGTGCAGGGCGTTGGTTGGGCCACTTTTGGAATGTTGCGTGCAGTTCTGGTCTCCTTTCTGTCGGAAGGATGTTGTGAAACATGAAGGGATTCGGGGGGAGGGGGATTTGTGGGGTTGTGGCGGGGTTGAAGGATTTGAGCTATGGGGGGAGGCTGCGCGGGCTGGGGCTGTTTTCCCTGGGGTGTCGGAGGCTGAGGGGTGACCTTGTAGAGGTTTGCGGGGTTATGGGGGGCATGGGTGGGGTTGGTGGACGGGGTCTTTTCCCTGGGGTCGGGGAGTCCAGAACTAGAGGGCATAGGTTTGGGATGAGGGGGGAAAGAGGTGGGGTGGACCTGGGGGGCAACTTTTTCCACGCAGAGGGTGGTGCGTGTGTGGGGTGGGCTGCCGGGGGAGGTGGAGGAGGCTGGTGTAGTTGCAACATTTAAAGGGCATTTGGATGGGTATATGAATAGGAAGGGTTTGGAGGATATGGGCCGGGTGCTGGCAGGTGGGTCTAGATTGGGTTGGGATATCTAGTCGGCATGGGACGGGTTGGATCGAAGGGTCTGTTTCCATGTTGTACATCTCTATGACATCCATTCCACCACCGCCCCCATATCTCTCTCTCCCCACCCTGTGCTCCCACAAAGACCAACATGTCCTCTCTTTGATACGGGGCTCAACATTGCTTACAATATTCCAAATGTGGTCAGACCCTCCTTGTACAGCCACAACAGTACATCTCACTTCGTGTATTCTAGCCCTCTTGAAATGAATGCAAACATTGCATTTGCCTTCGAACTGTCAAGGGAACCTGCATGTTAACCTTTAGAGAATCCTGATCCAGGACTCCCAAGTCCCTTTGTGTTTAAGATTTCTGAAGCCTTTCCCCATTTAGAAAATAGTCCTCGCCTCTATTCTTCATACCCAAGTGCTTAACCTCACACTGCACTTCTTTGCCTGCTCTCCTAGCCTGTCCATGTCCTTCTGCAGCCTCCCCTCTTCCTCAACACTACTTGTCCCTCCACCGATCTTTGTGTCCTCTACAAACTAGCAACAATGCCCTCAAGTCCTCGCCCAGATTGTTAAGTAGAACCTGAATGGCTGTTGTCCCAGCACTGACCACTGTGGAACTCCATTAGTCACCAGCTACCGTGCTGAGAAAGACCTCTTCAGTCCCACTCTCTGCTTTCTGCCAGTCAGCCAATCCTCTATTCATGCAAGTACCTTACCCCTAACACCATGGACTCTTATCTAATTAGCAGGCTCCTGTATGGCACCTTGCCAAAGGCCTTGTGGAAATACAAATTGATCACATCAATTGGCTTTACTTGTCTAACTTGCTCATTATCCCCTCAAACAATTTCAACAGAATTGTAAGATGTGACCTTCCTTGACGAAGCTGTACCAACTCAGCCCTATTTTATCATGCACTTGCAAATACTCTGCAATCTCATCCTTAAAGTGGACTCTAAAATCTTACCAATGACAGATCAGACTAACCGCCCTACAGTTTCCCTTCTTAAACTGGGGTGTTACTTTAGTCTATTTTCAGTCTGCGGGAATCCTCCCTGACTCCAGTGATTCCTGAAAGATCACCACCAATGCCTCTACGATATTCCTCAGAACTCGAGTATAGCCCATCTGGTCTTGGTGATTCATCCGTCTTCAGACCTTTCAGCTTCTCCAGCACTATTCAGGTGATGGCTACTACACTCCCCTCTGCTCTTCCCCGACTTTCCGAGTTCTGGTACACTGCTGGTGTCTTTTACTGAAATCTGATGTAAAGTACCTGTTCAGTTTCTCTGCCATTTCTTTGTTCCTCATTACTACTTCTCCAGCTTCGTTTTCCAGCAGTCCAATGTCCATTTTTGCCTCCTACCTTTCTAGATATGTTTTTTAAAAAAAAACCTCTGGCAATTTTCTTTAATATTACTAACTCACTTGCTTTTCTTATCAACTAGGACAACGTAAACACCCAATTTCTATTCAGCAAAAGCATGTGTTGCCAATGGATTATTTTTTTTCTCTTTGTAAACCTGCTATAATGAAGGGGAAGAGTGTTGTAGACTGGACTGTCAAAGACTGTCAACTGAGGTTAGGCTTTGCTAAGGCTGTAGGCCCTAGGATGACTGGGAGGCTGGATCTCAGAAGGTTCCTGGCTTATTAAGAGTATCCATGGCAGGAACATGACATCTTTAATGTAACTGCAGGATGGGGAGGGGTGGAGATTACTGGACCCCTGAAGTGGCTGCTTTCTGTCTTTGGGGAGGGGGTAAGGAGTTGGTCGGAGTCAATATTAGTAGCCTGACCAGCTTTCTCAGAAGTCCTGATGTTTCCAGCGACAAATTCAAGGTGTTTCAGGTCAGTGCCTTTCATCAGAGCTGCCTTAAAGATGTGAATGATTGAAGTTCTACCGGCATCCTGCAATTCTAAGACTCCTTTCCAACCAAGCATTGTGAAAGCATCAGTGGGCAAACCAGAATCCTACAGTTCCTGAAGTTTTAAGTTCCTATGTTAATTACCAAACAGAAATTAGGCTACAATATCACAACTTTATTACCTGTGTTGGTCAATGCAGAATGACTTCTACTGGGTATAGCTGTTTATAACAAAGTCCTGTCCCATTGTACTGCTGGCATAGTATTCATTTTCACATATCATTGGCAATCCATTTGGCTTTCAGTTTTCAGCAGATCGCCCTGCAAACAGTGGTAAAAGTCCTGGAATCCTTTTTAAAACCATTAAGAAAAGTCAATCTTATTTGGCCAATGTATATCAGTGATTATAGCTATAAGCCTCATTTGGAATCAATTGTTTTGAAAAGCTGGAGTTTTGAAGGAAGGTGCATTCTGCACAAATGGGAATGTGCTGTGATTCATGGGGAGAAAAAATGAAATTGGTTTCTTTACTGAAACATCATAGCCTGGTCAATGTGTTTTCATTCTTTGACATGAATCGCCGATGTAACTTCTCTGCTCGGCGGCACGGTGGCTCAGTGATTAGCGCCTCACAGCGCCAGGGACCTGAGTTAGATTCCCACAACTGTCTGTGTGGAGTTTGCACATTCTCCTAGTGTCTGCATGGGTTTCCTCCAGTTTCCTCCCACAATTCAAAGATGTGCAGGTCAGGTGAATTGGCCATGCTAAATTGCCCAGAGTGTTAGGCGCATTAGTCAGGAGTAAAGATAGGATAGGGGTTTGGGTAGGTTACTCTTCAGAGGGTCGGTATGGACTTGTTGGGCTGAAGGGCCTGTTTCCACACTGTAGGGCATCTAACCTAATCTTATCTGAGCTACTTCATCAGTAACCTTTCATTATACAGTCAGAGATGGAATAGCCTCTGATGGTTGTTTAATGCTCAACATCATCTCTAATTCCTCAGATACTAAAGCAGTCCACATACACATGCAGCAGGATCTTCACAACATTCAAGTTTGAGCTGATTTTGGCAAGTAAAATTTGCAGCAGACTGATGGAAACTCTTCACCTCCAACAAGAAAATCAAACTAACAGTCAATTACATTATCATCACTGAATCACGCTTCAGCGGCATTCTGTCGGTCGTAATTGACCAGGATTTCAACTGGACTAGCTAAATAAATAATGCAGCTAGAAAATACTGGTCAGAGATGGGAAATCTGCAGCACATAACACATCCACCATCTCCACAAAGCCTGTCCATCTACAAGACAAGTCAAGATGTGATTGTAAACACTCCATTTGTCTGGAGGAGTGCAACTCCTACAACACAAACTTGATACACTCCAATCAAAGGCAGCTCACTTTGAAAGCATACAATCTTTGCACAGTCAGCACAAAGTGACAGTGTGTACCACATACAAGGTGAACATAGAACATTACAGGCTCTTCGGCCCTCGATGTTGCGCCGACCAGTCATACCAATCTGAAGCCCATATAACTCTCACTATTCCATGTACGTCCATATGTTTGTCCAACAATGTAGTTCAACAATTCTAGAAGCCTCCTTCAAGAAAAGCTGAGAAAACTGCAACCACAACACAAAGACAAGAACAGCAGATACTTTGGAATACTTATAAAAGTTTCCTTCCCAACCACAAAACCATCCTGAGTGGAAACTGTGCTTACAGTTCTCTCTCAGTGGCTGGTTCAAAATTCAGGAACTCCCCAACATCATCATGGACACACCTACAACAGATGGACTGGAGCTGTTCATGATGATAGCTCAACTGCCCCCTTCTCAGAGAAGATTCAGGATGGACAAATGTTGGCTTTGTGAGAAATGCCAACACATCACAAAAAAAATGCCAAAATAAAACAAAAAATGACACATATTTTAAATATGTTAAGTGTTGGTAAGTGGAGATATGGGCCTATTAAGTATTCAAACAAATAAAAATATTTAGCTTTGACAAGTTGTTTTCACAGTCAAGGAACATGACAAGTTATCAGCTGTGCAAAGGTAGTTGAGAAAAGTATGTCAAACAGGAGATAAACACTGGATTTAATACATATTTATTAAACCTCAAAATAAAATGGACTTCAGATGGATCCCTCTCCAGTGTTTGGTATTTTTAACACCCTAGGCTGAAAAGCACCAAGGTGGCAAAGTTTCTAAAAACTTTCCAAAATATTCCTCATGTAATTTGAATCAGATTTTTAAAAAAAATCTTCTTCACTATTTAAGAAAGGAGTGAGCAGGGAAATCAGAAACCTATAGACCATTCAGTACAACATCAATTTCTGATAAACTATTTATAACTATGTCACCAGCACAGACTTGTGGAGAGAATGTAGCATAGGGGTAATGTCATTGAGTTTGAAATTCTGAGGCTCTCAGAATCCGACCACATCTGCTGGAGGAATTAGAATTGACTGAAATATATTAGATCAATTTTTTAAAAATTAAAGCCACCCCCTTTAATTAAGCCATGACTTTATTGATTGTCAGTAAAATCACACATGATTCTTTATTCTTTTGATAGAGTCTGGTTTACATGTGACTCCAGGTTCTCAATAATAGTTGACTAGTAATTGGCCTCTGAAATGGCCAAGAAACTCACTTCAACAGCAATTAGGGATGAACAACAAATGCTGGCCTCACCACCAACACCCAGATCCTAGGAAACAATAATAAAAAAGAAATGAATACTTGGACTGGTCTACACATATTCTTGAATGGCTGAATTGCCTACTCTTGATCCTATTTTCTCACGTTTCTTGTACTTTTGTGTTTCAATAAGTCACCCTTATCTCTGCTCTTAATTTAGATTGTAAATTTCCTTAAATCAGAGGTGGGAAATCAAACACCTGAATGTTGTAACAAAACTTGTCAGTCACTGGAAACAGTTAATTCCATTTGCAGCTCATTTCCTTTGAAGAAAGGACTGCCCACCAAACTCTTAATACCTATAGTTATATGTGAACAGTTTGTGGTCTTCCGGGCTAATTAGATCATAGAGTGCTTACATTTTAATCATGCTTTGCAATATTTTTAAGCTTATTAACTCACAGCTGGAGAAGAAAATTCCAGAAAATATATCAACTACAAGAGGTCACAGGAATTAAGGGTAGCACAGCCAAACAGTAATACTGCTTTAAATAATTTCTCATTAAGCTCAATAATATTTTGCACAATATTCAATATTTTGCTTATATTTTCAGCACAAAGCTGTTATATAGAAATTTCTTTTGAAGATAAATCAAACTATTCATTACTAAAGAGCCTCCATTTGCCAACCTGATAACTTGGTTCTGCCATACTTGGCCTACATTCAACAGGTTATATCCAGTTCTCTATCTTAATCATCAACATAATTACATATAATATAAATTCAATTTCATTAAGTCAGTGGTCAACCAGAGCAATTGTAATATCATTTGCCAGTATTCATATTCTGCAAGATATTTAAAACATGGTGAAAATTGTTTGTCTAATTCAAGAAACCATGCATTCTGACAACGATGTACTGTAAATAGGGATACGAGTCAAGAATGTGGTGCTGGAAAAGCATGGGTCAGCAGCATCCGAGGAGCAGGAGAATCGTCGTTACAGGCATAAGCCCTTTATCAGGATTGAGGCTTGTGGGCCAGGGCTGATAGATACATGTGAGGGGGGTGGGGTTTGGGGAGAAGATAGTTGAGAAAGCGATAGGTGGATAAAGGTGAGGAAGGTGGTGATAAGTCATACGCAGGAGTAATGGACAGGACCGGAAGGGTGGGGAGGGAAATATGTCTCTGGTGGTGGGGTCTGTTAGGTGGTGGCAGACATGGCAGAGGACGTTGCGTTGTATGCAAAGGTTGGTTGGGTGGAAGGTGAGGACCGGGGGGGTTCTGTTCTTGTTGCATTGGGAGGGGTGAGATTCAAGGGTGGTGGCGGGGGGTTATGTCCTTCACCTCACATCATCCTCCGCCACTTCCGCCACCTCCAAATGGAACCCACCAAACATATTTCCCTCCCGACCCCTATCGACGTTCCGGAGAGAACATTCCCTCAGTGACTCCCTTGTTAGGTCCACACCCTCCACCAGCCCACACCCCACTCCTAGCACATTTCTCTGCCAACACAGGAAGTACAAAACCTGTGCCCACACCACTCACCTCACCTCCGTCCAAGGCTCTAAGAGATCCTTCCACATCTGTCATAAATTTACCTGTACCTCTCCAATGTCATCTGCCGCATCCGATGCACCAAGTGTGGTCTCCTCTACATCCTGGAGACAGGACGTCTTCTTGCGGATCGTTTCAGAGAACATCTCTGGGACACCCGCACCCACCAACCCCACCGCCCCATGGCTGAACACTTCAACACCCCCTCCCACTCCGTCAAGGACATGCAAATCCTGGGTTTCCTCCACTGCCAAACCGTTACCACCCAATGCCTGGAGGATGAACGCCTCATATTCCTGCCTTGGGACCCTGCAACCACACAGGGTAAATGCGGATTTCAACAGCCTCCTCATTTCCCCCTCCCCCACATTATCCCAGTCCCAAGCCTCCAACTCAGCACCGCCCTCTGGACCTGTCCATCACTCTCCCCTCTGACCTACCACTTTCTCCCTTACCTTCATCCACCTATCGCTTTCCCAGCTACCTTCCCCCGCAATCCCAACCCCCACCATCTGTTTCTCAGTCCCGGCCCACAAGCCTCATTTCTGATGAACGGCTTACGCCTAAAACATAGATTCTCCTGCTCCTCGGATGCTGCCTGACCTACTGTGCTCTCCCAGCAACACACTCTCGACGCTGATCTCAAGTATCTGCAGTCCTCACATTCTCTTCCTTGTCAATAAGGATATCACCATTTTATTAAAATTTATCCTCCGAAACATGAGTGATTAGAGTAAACAAAATCCCATTTCAAGAGCAGATGTTCTGGTCATGCAAAACTTGGCTACTCCATTTCATTTGACCCATGCCTCAGTAGTCCAAACGTTACTCTACATTCCTGGCAACCTGAAGACTGAATTTGCTGGTCATACATCTTTATCAAGCCTATATGCAAGAACACACTTATTAGGAAAAAGAAGAGACAGAACAGTCTAATTGTAAACTCAAACTTTCCCACCTATCCCAGGTAATCTTTCACCAAGAATGTGCCTACCTCTGCCATGAAAATATTTGAAGACTCGGTAGCTCTCTCTTTTAAAGTTGGCATTCCAAAGACTCCTAACATCAGAATAAACTCTCAGTATGGTCTTAAATGGGTAAACCATTATTATTAAAGGTAACCCCAATTCTAGATTCACACGCAAGAGCAAACATACTTTCCACATCCCACCTTGCCAAGCTCCCTCAGGAGAACATGGAAAATTAATGTAAAATGCTCACATGAGCATCCAAACATCCAAAATGATGGGCATGGAAAAAAAGTTAAGCAGTGCAGATATACTGTGCAAAAGCTAAACAGGATGGTTAAAAAGGCATACTTTCCTTCATTGTTCAATCCTTTGAGTATAGGAGTTGGAAATCACATTGAGGCTGTATAGGATATTGGCGAGGCCTCTTCTGGAGTACTGTGCCCAGTTCTAATTGCCCTGTTATACAAAGGATATTACTAAGCTAGAGAGGGTTCAGAAGAGACTCACTAGGATGTTGCTGGGATTGGAAGGTTTGAGTTATAAAGAAAGGCTGGGATTTTTCACCGGGACATACAAGGTTGAGGGGTGACTTTATATTGATTTATAAGATCATGAGGGGCATAGATAAGGTTAATGGTAGGTGCCTTTTCCCTGGGATGGAGACTTCAAGACTAGGGGCATATTTTTAAGGAGAGAGATTTTAAAATAAAAAAAGACATGAGCAGCAATTTTATTTTAAACCGAAGGTGGTCCACATATGGATTGAACTTCCCGAGGAAGTGGTGGATACTGACCCCATTAAAATGTTTCAAAGACGTTTAGGGCCAGGAGCAAGGAGGTGGAACCAGTTTAGTTTGGGATTATGTTCAGCATGGATTGGTTGGATCAAAGGGTCTATTTCCATGCTGTGTGACTGTATGAACACTTTTCTTATACCTGAGCCCTTTCAGACAGTCAGCTGGGTTTGAATCCGATGTTTAGATCTGCGTCACAAAATAGTTTACTAACAAAAAGTTCCACTCCTGCTGTGAAAACAGCCATATTTAATAGTCTCCATGACTAACAGAAAACAAAAAATTGCTTTCTGTACCTAACAAGAACTATTTACTACAAATAAGATTCAAACCACACAACTATTAACCGTTGACATATTACTAACTCCCCTCTAAACCCCTCCTACACACACACACACATGCAGACAAAAAAAAAGTTGAGTGTTTTGGTGGAACGGGGGAAAAATATATCTTGGGAAGCAGTTCAATGGTCCCAGTCCATAGGGTTTACCACTATGATTCTTTTAGTTGCCAGGATTTTGTGTTGTTCAATCTCACCTGTCCAGGTTCTTTTCATCTCTATGCAGGGTGCATAGGCAGTTAATAGCTAACTTCAAAATCTGTGGTTAAAGGCCACAGTTTACAGCAACTAGTGAGGCAAAATAAATGGGCTCTCTTCTAGCTTTAAGCATTTTACTGGGAGCAAAGATGAACTAGCTGTTCGGCTACTCAGGGATCACAGCTGTCATCAAGCTTTGTAATCCATAATATCAAAATTCCCAAAACCAATCAGCTACCTGTTACCAGCCAAACTTCACTTTGACACAACTCCTAGTGCCAAACCATTCATAAAGAGCCTTCTCCACTGCTTGGAAAGAAAAAAGCAGCAGTGTAAACACGAGTTCAGTAACTGGGGAAAAATAATTTACTTACAGTAATTAAAATTCAGGTGGTACATCAGAATGCATTTTACTGAAACAATAATTCTAAAGGTGCAATAGAATTTACACTTGACAGGTTATGAAGCAAAGTTTCAAATAAGGAAAAAATACAGAATAGCTGAGTGTGTAAAATGCGGTCAGCTTTTCAAGTGCAATACACTCACACCTGTCAGTTTTTTTTAAATTCACTAGTCTAGTGATATTTTGTACTTCTGGAACATGTGGGACTTGAAGCCAGGCCTCCTGGCTCTTCGATCTGGACACTACCACTGTACCACAACACCCTTCACAGTTGCCAGTAGTAGCTTTTGTAACCATATCCCCAGATGGCATGTGCGCATCCAAGGGAGGAAGGAGGAAATATTTTGAGGAAAAACAGCTCATCACATCAGCAACTGAGTAGTCATCTACAAATTCTTTAATGATAAGGCAAATGTTTTGAAAGCAAATTAAAAGGGATGTTTTCAAAATGTCGTCTCTCTACCTCTGGTGTCCTAGTGGCTCATCTTCCTTTCTCACCACACACATTGTGATATCAGGCTACTTCACAACAATCAAAATCCACCAGTTCATTAGACCTGATTGCAATTCTGTAATGACATGGCACCTATTCGATGTGGGCTCTTTTGGCACAGTGGTAGTGTCCCCTTCTTTGAGAAGGACAAGGTTCAAGACCCACCTGCTGTACAGGTGTAAGAGCACACATCTGAAAAGTTTGCAAGCACATTGAAAAGGTAGATTTTTGTTTATCAAAGATCAGAATCAAACCCCCGCAAATGGAGTTTAATGCAAAAAACTGAGGTGATTCACTTTAGAAGGAGCAACTGGAATAAAGAGTACTGGGCTAATGTCAATATTCATGGCAGTGTAAATGAACAGAGAGATCTCAGTGTCCATGTCCATAGATCCCTGAAAGTTGGCACCCAGGTTAAGAGGGTTGTTAAGAAGGCAAACAGTGTGTTAGCTTCTATCGATAGAGGGATTGAGTTTCAGAGCCATGAGGTCATACTGCAGCTGTACAATACTCTTCGAGTATTGCATTCAGTTCTGGTCACCGCATGAAAGGAAGGTTAGAGAAGCTTTGGAAAGGATTCAGAGGAGATTTACCAGGATGTTGCCTGGTATGGAGGAAAGGTCTTAAGAAGATTGGCTGAGGGACTTGTGGCTGTTTTCATTAGAGAGAAAGTTGAGAGGTGACTTAACTGACACATACAAGATAAATCAGTAGAAAGTGAGGACTGCAGAAGCTGGAAATCAGAATCAAGAGTGCGGTGCTGGAAACGCACAGCAGGTCGGGCAGCATCTGAGGAGGAGAACTTACATTTCGGGCATAAACCCTTCATCAGGAATTCCTGATTCATTCTCCTGTTAATCAATTGCTGCCTGATCTGCTGTGTTTTTCAAGCAACACACTCGTGATACAAGACAGTGACAGCCATTTTCCTCAGATGGTAATGGCTAGCACAACAGGACATAGCTTTAAATTGAGGGGTATAGATATAGGACAGATGTCAGAGCTAGTTTCTTTACGCAGTAGTAAGGGCATGGAACAGACTGCCTGTAATAGTAGTAGACTTGCCAACTTTAAGGGCATTTAAATGGACATTGGATAAACATATGGATGAAAATGGAATATTGTGGGATAGATGCGTTTCAGATTTGTTTCCAGGTCAGCGCAACAAAAGGGTGTGCACTGTGTTGTTAAGTTCTATGTTCTATAATCCTGCACGAAGATATCAAGGCTAAAAATTGTTATTCTTCATACAAGACCCATAAACTCTACCAGTTCGAAGAATGGAGGCAACAGTTAGATAGGAACACTGCCACCTGCTGGTTCTCCACCAAACAACATAATTGCAATTTGAAACTGTACTTTCATTCCTTCAGTATTGCTTGGTCAAAATCCTGAACCACACTTCCCAACACCATTGCACCTACATTGCATGGACTTCAACAATTCAGGGCAGCAGCTCACAACCACCTTCTCAAGCACAATTATGGATGGGCAATAGATGCTGATCTAGCCAGTTACAACTCATCCTTTGAACGAATAAATGCTTAAAAACTAGAATTTGTCAACCTCAACAAAGATGTAGCTTGATTGGTGCATGGGAGCAAAATGCAGTCCGCTTTTCAAGTGCAATACACTCACCTGTCACATTTTTATTTAAATTGACCATTCTAGAGAGGTCTGTACACACTTCTGAACTAGGTGGTACATAATTCCACTGAGGCAAGTGTGCACTGCTTCGGCTACTTCTGAAGAAATCAGCACATGCTGCACAGATTAGGATTGTCTTCTGAAATTCAACAAGCACCAATTTATTCTTGGGCAAATTAAAGGAACTAACTTAAAGTCAACATTATTGGTACTAAATATCCAATTCAGTGGTATTGCTTTCATTTAGGAACAATAAAATGATAAATGATGCTTCATACCAGCCTCTCTACAGTTGTTTCAGTGGTAACAAAAGCGGAATTTTAGGTTAACCCTGAATGAGATGCTAATAAACTGTTTGATACATGAATTAATAATTTTTAAAAAGAAAAAAAATATAAATGATAGAAAGTGCAATTAGTTTTGCTCAGACCATGTGCATAGGTTCAGATCTTTTTTTCTTCACTCATGGGACATGGGCATCGATGGCTGCCCAGCATTAAATGCTTGTCCCTAGTTGCCCTTGAGGTGGGAGTGGCGAGCTGCCTTCTTGAACCAATGCAGTCCTTGTGTTGGAGGAAGATGCACCAAGCCATCAGGGAAGGAGTGCCAGAATTTTGACCCAGTGACAGTGAAGAAACAGCAATATGTTTCCAAGTCAGGGTGGCGAGTGGCTTGGAGGGAAATTTACAGGTGGTGGTGTTCCCACTCATCTGATACTCTTGTCCTTGTAGATGGAAGTGGTCAGGAGTTTGGAACTTACTACTTATGGATCTTTGGCAAATTTCTGTAGTGCATCTTGCAGACAATAGACACTGTTGCTATGAAGTGTCATTGGAGGAGGAAGTGGACGTTTATGGATGCAGTGCCAACCAATCAAGGCTACTTGATTCTGGGTGGTGTCAAGATTTTTGAGAAGGTGGTCAGAGCTGCACTCATCCAGGCACATGGGGAGTGCCTTCTAGATGCTGGGTAGGCTTTGAGAAATCAGGTGGTGAGGTACTTGCTGTGGTATTCCTAGCCATTTAACCCCTCTTGTAGTCACAGTATTTATATTGAGAGGCCAGAGTTTCTGGTCAATGGAAAACCCAAGGTTGTTGATAATGCAGGATTCAGTGATGGTAACATCACTGACTGTCAAAAGACAGAAATTAGATTGTTGCTTATTGGAGATGGTCATTATCTGGCATTTGAGTGACACAAATATTACTTGCCATACTGAGCCCAAGGTCCAAGTCTAACAGCGTTTGAGCATGGACTGCTTCAGTATCTGAAGAGTCATGAATGGTGAGGAACATGGTCACTGATGATTGTGCAATCTCCACTTATAACCTTACGAAGGGAAAATAATTGATGAAGAGCAGCAGAAGATGGTTAGGCCTAGGATGTCACTACTGCACACATGTCCTGGAGCCAAGAAAATTGACCTAACAACCACCACCACTTCCCATTTGTATTCTATGATTCCAAATGGAGCATTTGCCCATTGATTACAGTTTTGCTCAGGCTCCTTGATTCCACCTTCTGTCAATGTGGCTTTGACATCAGGGGTTGTCAGGTTCACCACTGGAATTCAACTCTTTTGACCATGTCTGCACCAAGGTGATAATGAGGTCAAAAGCCTGAAGAAGGGCCTGTGCCCGAAACGTCGAATCTCCTGTTCCCTGGATGCTGCCTGACCTGCTGTGCTGTTCCAGCAATAAAGTTTCAACTCAAAAGCCAAGTGGCCATGGTGGAACCCAACGTAGGCATCAGTAAGCAGTTGTTACTAAACAGGTACTAATTGAACAGCACTGTTGACAATACCCTCCATCACTTAACTGATGATCAAAGATAAATTGATGGAGTAGTAATTGGCAGGGTTGGAGCTGTCCTGTTATGTGTATACTGGATATACTTGTGAAATTTTCCACACTGTGGTCAGGTAGATACCGGTGTTGTAAATGTACTGGAACAGCTTGGCTAGAAGTGCAGCAAGTTTTGGAGCACAAGTCTTCAGTATTACCACCATGACGCTGTCAGGGCCCATAGCCACGGCAGTAACCAGTGCCACCAGCCTTTTCTTGATATCACATGGAACGAATCAAATTTGCTGAAGGACTTGTATCTGTAACACCAGGGACCACTGGTGGATGTTGAGATGAATCATCCACTCAGCACTTCTGGCTGAAGATTGTCATGAATGCTTGCTTGGATCCCATTTATTGAGTATATTTCACGACAAATTTACTAATCAAATAAGCATTACAGAGCAAGAGGCAGCCATTCGGCTCATTGGGCTCTTCAAACAAGCATTACCTCATGCCAGTTTCCTGCTTTGCCTTCATACCCTTGCACATCAGTTCTATTTAAATAATCATCCAACGCATTCTTGTAAACCTCAACTGCGCCTCTCTCCACCACACAGTGCTGAACCATCTTCAGCTGCTTCATTAATGACATACAATGTTCAACACCATTCATAACTCCTCAGATACTCATGCAGTCAATGTTCAAATACAACAACACTACCTGTACAATATCCAGGCTTGGCCTGACAAGTAACATTCACAGGGCACAAGTGCCAGGGAATGACCATCTTCAATAGGAGACAATTCAATCACCAGCCCCTTGACATTCAAGGTATTACCATCACTGAATCCCCCATTACCAACATCCTTAGGGGTTACCATTGACCAGAAACTCAACTAGACTTGCCATACTCTCCTGTTCATCAGATGCTGCCTGACCTGCTGTGCTTTTCCAGCACCAAACTTTGACATACATAAACAGTGGCTACAAGAGCAGGTCAGAGGCTAGGAATACTACAGTAACTCAGCTCCTGACTCCCCAGTGCCTGCTCACCATCTGCAAGGCACAAGACAGGAAGTGTTGAAATACTCCCTCCTTGCCTGGATGAGTGCAGCCCCAACAACACTCAAGAAGCTTGACACCACCCAGGACAAAACAGGCCATTTCATTGGCACCACATCCACAAGAATGCACTACCTCCACCACTGACACTCAGTACTCACTGCTGCTACTGCTACTATCTACATGATGCACTGCAGAAATTCTCCAAATATCCTTAGATAGCACCTTCTACATCCACAACGATATCCATCTTGAAGAACAAGAGCAGCAGATACATCATCTGCAAGTTCCCCTCCAAATCACTTACCATCCTGACTTGGAAATATATCACCATTCCTTAACTGTCGCTGTGTTAAATTCCTGGAATTCCCTCCTTAAGGGCATTGTGGGTCAACCTACAGCAGGTGGACTGCAGCAGTTCCACCACCACCTTCTCAAGTGGGAACAATGGCCTAATGGTATTATTGCTGGACTAAACAATCCAGAGGCCCAGGTAACGTGCTGGGGACCAGAGTTCAAACTCCATAATGGTAGATGGTGGAAACTGAATTCTCTAAAACATCTGGAATTTAAAAAGTCTAATGATGACCCTAAAACTTTTGCCAGTTGTCAGAAAAAAACCCATCTGGTTCACTAATGCCCTCCAGGGTAGGAAATTGCTGTCCTTGCCTGGCCTGGCCTACATGTGACTCCAGACCCATATTTAAATGTTGTTGACTCAACAGTCCTCTGGGCAGTTAGGAATGGGCAATGAATGCTGGTCTTGCCAGTGATACCCACATCCCACGAATGAGTTTTAAAACAACTTTCAGGCAGTGCATCGCATACCGTAACTACTTTCTAAGCAAAAAAGGTTTTCTCACATTTTATTGCTCCTTTTGTGAATCACTATAAATCTGTACCCTCTGGTTCTCTCTCGAGCAGGAACAGTCTCTGCCCATCTACTCTATCCAGCCCAGTCACTGTTTTGAAAACCTGTATCAGATCATCTATTAGCCTCCTTCTCTCCAAAGGAAGACAGCCCCAACTATTTCATTTCTACAATCAAATGGAATTTTTTCATTCCTGGAAGCTTCTTGTAAATCACTTCTGTACTCCCTCCAATGCACGCACAGTCTTCCTACATTGTGACATCCAGAACTATACATAATACTCCAGCCGAGATTGAACGAGTGTCTTTTACATGTTCAATATCACCTCTTTGTTGTTGTACTCTATGCACCTATTAAAATACTGCTTTCATTTCAATGTTGTTAAAATACAATTCTGCAAAGGGATGAAGTACATGACTTCTCCCTCTGCTCGCTGCATCCTGCATAACTTTCTAATGGAGGACTTGAAATTATCCAATAGTGGCCTCTAGAGCTGGAAATCACAGTTGAGCTGCAAAATTGATATGATCAAATTCGTTTTGAGTAGAAATACTTTGGTTAACTGTCAAAGGAAAGTTTATGTCAGTGCATTAGACGGAGAGGCTGCATTTAAAAAGATGCAACTCGCAACTCAAATGCAACATCGTTTAAATAAAATGTGAGGATTCTATAAAACAATTCAGCCTTTGAGCACAAAAGAAACATTGGTAGACAAATCTTGGCTTTGAAGCATTTCTTTTAACAGATTTTAAACTATTCCAGAAAGGCAGATGGATGGTTATTTTCATCACTGCAACAGATTAACCACAAATTCCTGATGACAGAAGCCTCTTTCCACTCAATGATTTGCTTAATCCCAATGATATAATGGAAACAAAATAGGATTGTGCTTTCACTCCCACTGACAGTTTAATCCCAAATCATTCAATAATTATAAACTTTGATAAGCTGAACAAGTGCTCAACATTAACCGCTCAGTTACCTTGGAAAACCACAACAGATCAGATCTGAATGTTTTCGTCAAGCCTTTCAAGATGAAGGATCTCATTTCTGGTTGCAAAGATTGAATTGTACTCAAGTTACATCATTAGAACTTTTCCACAAAATCCCAACAATGGGTTTTCTTAAAAATAAATACACAAGAGAATCTTATGGCCAATATCTAACTTCTGCTGCGATCACAATGAAAACCTTTCCTTAACCCCATCCCTTCCTCAATCAATATGATTGGGCTGAAATTCAGTATGGAATAACAACCTGTACTTTGGAAAAAGAAAGAAAAAAAAACTAGTCCTTCCAATCAGATTTGCTATATAAATAAACAAAACTGAAACAGTTCCAATGTCATAAATAGCAACCTATAACCTATCCATCACCTTTCTTAACATGTATTCAAGTCTTTGTCACAATTGACCATGCCATCCTTCTCAAATGCCACTCCTCGACTATTCTGCTGCATGGAAATTCCCTTTATCTGTGACATTCCAAGCTATCGAGACATACACAGAAAATAAAGTTAAATTATTTCTTAAACCCATTTCCCCATCACTATTTTTGGAATCCCTTGTAGATCTTGGCTCTGATTTTCTTTTTCCAAAAATTGTCCTCCAATTCTCTCCATGTGGCCTCTTTGCAACAACATCCAAAAGTCAGACACATTCTAAATGTATGCAGACAACACCCAGCTCTACCTCAACACCACTTCAATCATCAAGCTCTCCACTATCTGATTCCTCACAAGCCTATGGACATTTGGGACTGGGTAGGCAAAAAAATTCCTCCAGCTGAATACTGGGGAGAATCAAACCACATTATCATCAGTTTATATTACAAACTGTAATGCAAGGCCACTGACTTCAATCATCTCCTTTGCAGCCAAAATCAAACTAGATTGTTCAAAACCTTAGGGCCATATTTGACCCAAAGATGTCTGATCACAGTTGTACACCATAAACTACCTTATT